>NC_073693.1:226099998-226399998 GCF_029784155.1 Uranotaenia lowii | reverse complement strand
TCAAAGTTGTATGTACTGAAGTCCAAAACGGTAAATTCTAGCGTGAATTCACGTCACAAAAGTAATTAATCACAACAAAAACAACTTAAGTTTTACAATTTCCAAATTATATTCATTTTGAAGGAAATTCAATTTGCGACCGTTTGCTACAATTTTTTTCATATTCAAGTAAATAAGTTGACTTCTAGAATGATAACAGTGCAGAAAAGTGCGGAAAAGTGATTTCACGTCACGGTGGAATGTGTCATCATAATTGATTTTTAATAAATCAAATTTTGAAGTCATAAAGTGGATATAAGATTTTCGATTTGTTTTGCTAATTTTGTGGACTGTCAGGAGAGGTAAGCACCTGTTATCTACATGGTGTCGAACTTGTCGCAGCAAGGGAAGCAAAGGAAAGGTCCCAAATAATTATAGAAACATTACTTGTATCAGTTCCCATACCAAATTCGGTGCCTTTCCCAAGTAACATTTAGAGTTTTATAGCACGCTACTAGATCAATTTATGGTTTCATAAGGGGGTTGAGGAGTTTTACAAAACTATCTGTGTTACTTGGTTTTAACTGATTTACTCGTGAAATCATAAAATTAAACTGTGTGGTCCGCTCTTCTCTTCCTATTTGTTAACTCGGATCAGGGAGAGGTCTCAAACAACCAAAGAGTCTTTTCCGTATCCTAATATTAACCCAATGCCACATTGAGTTCCATTTGCTGGATTATTTCACCAATCATGCAAAAAAATGTACAGGAGCCCCTTTCCTCTTCATGTTTCTCTAATGGAAGAAAGGAAAGGCTTCAAACCACCTTGGAAACATTTCGTTCACCCTAATTCCCTTGCATGCCAAATTGGATTCCCCTTGCATATAAAAATTGAACGGAAGCCCCTTTCCCCTTTCAATCTCTCCACTAGAAAAAGATAGGGGTGTCAAATAATCATTGAAACATTTCTCGTATAATAATATCTTTCCATGTAAAATCTGGTTTCATTTGTTTGAATAATTCACGAGTTATAATAAATATTGTGAGAGACCCCCCTCCTCCCCCTGAATATTTGAAAAGGGGTCTTAACTTGTTTTATTTCATATTTTAATTGCGATTTTCTAGTTTCATGTCCCTACATTTAAAGAACTTTAAGCAAGGCCGGATTAAGGGGGAGCAAAAAGGGCAATTGCCCCGAGCCCCCCGGCTCTGGGGGGCTCCTCGAGGGAAAAAAAAAAATTAAAATTACTTTAATCATACTGCTACAAATCTATGGAATAAAATTAAAACTTGAAAATCGGAATAAAAATTTGAAATATAACAACTAAACGGGCCCCTGCAAAACAATATCTAGAAAAGTTTTTCCCTTAGATAGGTTAAGAGGGCCCCCTAGAGTAAAAAGGGAAGGAGTTCTCCCACATTTTGCGAGGTGTGAATATCATAATCTTGGTATTGAATTTAAAAATTTTCAACTCAAAATCTGGTCAAAAATAAAGTTAACCAAATTCGAAAAAAAATATGAATTTGAAGCAAAACACCTCAAATTTTCATATTTTAATCCAAACATATCAGGTAAAATAAAAAAAAACATATCCTAATTTTCATTGCATACAAACGTCTTGCAAAATAATAATGTATATTATTATGTTAACATTTCAAGTGATGGTTACTACACTAAAATAGCAGCTTATTTCGTCAAAACTGGCTCACAGTGCTAAGAGAGAACATAGAAGCTTTATGATAAACATTTCAGAATTTAACCCGGGCAGTAAACGTGTTAATACCGGGTATTATTATAACTTTTCACTTTTCAGTCATTGTTATTGAAAGTTCCGATGGTATAAAAATTACTTTTTCTTGAAAAAATAATCTTTAAAATAAACTGTAGTTGCTTAAATAAGATTAATCGACGGTACAGAGTTTCATTGATGAATTTCCTCCCCAATTTCTGTCTTAGACTTGAATTCGTATTGAAACATTTTCAACTGATTTAAGGGGGGGTAGGGTCTAACGGGTAAAAAAAAACACAATTTTCAAGATTTTTTTTAGAGCTATCATTCAAACAAATGTATTCAATTTTTTTGCATTATACAAAGCATTGTTAAAAGAACATTTACTAATTTTTTCGTAGAAAAATATTGAAAAGCAATTTCGAGGATGCCTTTTATAAAACAGGATTTGCGGTGGACACTATATCTCAGCACAGAATCATCTGAAGTCAAAAAATCAGAGCAATATATTTTTAATAGATGTTTTTCTGGACCCCAACGTTTTTATTCAACTTAAAATTTTTTTTTGAAATTTTTGTGGCTTTTTGAAGTAAAAACTACGATTTTTCACGAAAAAATCCGCCATTTTTTATCTGTAAAATCTCCCCAAAGTCAAAAAACAAAAAAAGAAAACCGTTGGGGTCTGGTATTTTATATGTAGAAAATATGTTCCAAATTTGAAAAGAATCGGATAAGTAGTTTTTAAATGACGATGTCCACGGACTTTAAAAATGTGCTTTCGAGAAAAACGCGTTTGAAGTTTCTGCTCTTGCTTTCTTTCAGTATTAGAAAGGAGGAGATAAAGGCCTATAATTTCTACAGTTTTGCTTCAATTGACTTGAAAATTTGACACAACATTCTTGAAATGTTTTACAATAAGAAAATAAAAAAATAAGAAAACCAATTTTTTGAAAGTGTTAGACCCTACCCCCCCTTAAACAAAATAGAGTCTGAAGCAAATATCCTGAATTCAGCATATTATTTTTCAAATGATCGATATCAAATTATCATAAAACGATCTCATAGTTGAGTTGCTAATATTAATGAGTTATTCTCTTAACGTGAATATTTCTATGTTTTTAATCTTATCTTTTTACAGATTCAATTTATTGAGATTTCAAAGACTTGTGTTGTTTCTTCAGTTACTGAAGTTCAGTTTTTCATAGTATTTCTGAATTTTGAGAACTCAGGACTACTAAACTCATTTGGATTCCTTATCTGAATTTTCTCAATGATAGCAGATTGTGTTTTAAACATTTAATCTCAATTCTGAAATTTTACATTTATACCCATTTAATTTTGAGGATAATGAAACTTTGGTCAAATTTAGATTTAAAATTTGATAACATTTTTTTATCTGTAAGAATCATATTCATAAACATCTCATGACAAGTTTTTTTTGCTTCAAAGATATAAAATTGAAATTTATATTTGATGCAATTTCTGCTTTGTAATGTAACTTTGAAAAACTTTTTTTTTAAATTTTATACATATTTAGCTTCTCAGAGCTTGATTTGCAGCTATGATTTAGATTTGAGACACTGAATTGTGGTTCCTAATTTCACCTGATTTTTAGTTTTGATTTCTCAAACTCTTATATCTGTATCACTTTGACATTTTAATTTAATTATTTTGTTTAATTTTTTGAGTTTTGTATTCCATGTTTCAAATCTTCATGATACTTTCCCATCGTCATTAGGTAAATATTTCTCGATGAGGCACTAACCAGACTATTTATGATGGAATTAAAATCATTCAAATATCGATCTAGTCATTTTTTTTTAAATCAGTGAATTTAAGTCGGTGATAAGGGTATTAAAAAATGAGAATTTAATCATGCATTTTGTACCTCAAATCAGAGGCTTCATTTTTGAGAAATTTCTAAACTCTTCCGCAATGTTTGTAAGTGATTCATTACAAATTTTTATTTGAAGATTCCATCGACTATTTTCTACGCATACAACATGGCTATTTGAAGACAGTTAACTGAACTCATCTCCAGTTCTTTTACACTTTAAAAGGTTTTGTATTCTCTTGGATAACATTTGAAAAAAAAATAATCGAATCATAGCCCCCCCCCCCCCCCCGAGAAAAATTGCTCCGGGCCCCCCGATGGCTTAATCCGGCCCTGACTTTAAGCAATGTGATTAAAGAAATATTTATTTTTTCATTCCTTGGGGGGGGGGGGCTGAGCAGGTGGGCCCGGTTAATTACTCCCATTGCCCCCCCTTTTTAATTAGGGCTTGGTCATAGCGAAACTCGCTGATTCTTATTGGCGCAGTGAAAAGTGTTCCCATCGTTTGAGAATAATGTCAATTTTCAGTGGCAATCGAATTCATTATTAACTGAAAAAAATGTTAACTAAATAAAAATGTTATCATTTTTTCTTCATGTTTGTTTAAAAAAAACCGTTGTACACTTAAAAAAAATTTATGGTTAACTTATATTTGGTTGAGTTTCTTATATATTTAATATTTTCAAATTTTTTGCAGATTCGGCCAAAACTGATAAGCAAACATTTATTGTATTACAGCCATCGAGTTGAAGTAAAATAAGAAAGTTTTTTGTGATGAATTTCTTGAAAACCGCTGTCAAAAAGCGGTGTTGGGTTTAAGACAGATAATATCATAAAATGAAAATAAATCATTATTTAACTCACAATACGTTTAAAAAAAAAACACTTAAGTCAGTAGGAACCTAACCTTCTTAATTCAGACCTAAATAAAAGTTTCGTTAGATTATACACAATGTGTGTTACACATACATTCGATCGCTTGGACATTTTTTATCGGTACAATTTTGTAATACAACAAAAACATAATATTTGTACACATGGCCGTAGGATCGGGAGAGCGGGGTTTGAAGGTTAAACCCCCCTCTTCCATGAAGGTCCTAAAAAGCAAGCGAGGTATTCTATTCCACACTCAAAATTCAAAATCCATAATCAAATTATGATAATAGAGCAAAGATATTCAAGAGTAACAATCTTGACTAAAAACTAATACCAAAACCTTAAAAACTCATCCCAAGTTCAAAATTCTGCTAAAGTTTTTTTCAAAATTTTCTCCTCTGTTCACAGATTAAGTTAGGCCGGACAAATCCGAACTGTTTTATATAAAACCCTGGCAAAATCCGGCAATTTCGAATTGCTCATCAAAAACCACTAAAAAAAACTTGAAAAAACCTTTCGTAATTTTTTTTTAATCTTGCTCCCAAAATTTTGAAAGCATAAATATTAAATAACTTAAAACTCAATTTGTTTTTTTTTTATAGTTTGATTAAAAAATGAGAATAAGAACACCCGGCAAAATACGGGCTTTTCCAATGAAATCCGGGCATCCGAGGTCAGACTGGATTTTTCCCAAGTTTTATATTTAATATTCGGGCATATTTATATTATTTATTGGACAATCTGGCAACTTTATCATAAAAATTCAGGTCTAAATATTGAATTTTAAATAAAACCGTTTTGGAGGTTCTGGTTTCATATTCCCATATCCAAAATTGTATTTCTACATATTTTGTATTTCTGATTCTATACCAATTTAAGAATTCTTTATTTTCAGTAAGAGAAATCAGAAGAAATTAAGAATGAAAAGCTGCTTTGAAATCCTGGTTCAAATTCGGTTTTGACTTTTATATTTAATTTGAATCATGTTTTTTGAAAGTCATTTGCATTTTCTATATTATGATAAAAGTTTTCCGAATTTGAAATTGAAGAGTTGTTTTATATTCCAATTCGAAGTATTCCAAATTTATTCTAACACAAAATTGAAATACTTTAAGCTTCTAAGTGGCGATCCAAAATTAGATTAGATTCAGATTCTTTTTTTAAAGTTCACACTTCAATTCAGATTCACAATTCTGATTAAAAATAAACTATTGAAAAAATGAATTATGATTAAACAAGCGATACAGAATTAAAATAATAGATTCATGAATGATGGCTCTAAACCATGGCTCATAAATTTCTAATCTGGAATTGAGATTCGGAAATAGTAGTTTTGTGCACTTCAGAAATCGTATAGAAACTCGGAAACAGATTTCTAGTTCAGGAAATGATTTAACTTGGGGATGAGTTTTTCAATCAACATAAAATTGTTGAAGAATTCAAATGAATATGAACTTGAAAAAGTTGCTTGTTAATTTCCAAATTTTGAATTTTTTAATCAGAATTAGTTTTTACACAATTCAGCTAAATATCACAGATATAATATACAATTTGAGTTAGTTTTCTATGCATTATTTAGTGCAAGATATCCCAAAAAATCATCCACCGGATTTTCAGTATGGAATTGATTCTTTGTGAAAATTATTTTCTGTGAAAAAACATGTACCTGATCTTCACCTAAAAAATCTGCACAAAATTTTTATTTTCTCGGTGTTTTGTTTAACATTATTGATATCGCAATTTTTTAAGCCTAATTCCAAACTAAAATCATAAAGTTAATTCAAGATTGCATTAAGCTAATTTGATCCCAAAAATTTGTCATCCCTTACTGTTTTTTTTGTAAAATTTTATTATTTTCTTTAAAGTTAAGAATTTTAGAATTTGCAAAAGAGTTTAGAAGAATTAGCTTGTTTGATTAAAGCATAGAATAAGTTTATTTTAAGAAATTGAAGGCTAGCCTAAAAAGAACATATTTTATGATTCAATCAAATAACTGATCTTCTCTTTAAAAAATCAAAAATTTTAACCAGCGATGAAATCAAACTCCATATTTTGTTTCTAAAGGTTTCATAAAAAAGTTTAGCTCACCTTTTAGGCTAAGGATAATTTTTCTCAAGTTACGATTTAATACAAAAACTATTAATGAGTACTTAAAAATTAATAATCATAATTATAATGTTTTTTTTCTCATTCGTGTGTTGTTGGGCAAAAACTCAAAGTTAAAATTCAGCCACCAAACCCCCCTCCCCCTCCCCCATGAGTCGGTTCTTCCTACGGCCCTTTTTGTACATAATTCAAACATACCTGTTATTCAAAAATATCTTTCAATTTTTATGTGTAGGGGAGATTGAGGAAACTTGATCCCTAGGGCTACAAATATCTCGTAACAGAAATCTATTATATAAAATTCTCTTGTAACGGTGTTTGTAGTACTACTCCTCCAAAATTACCCAAAAGATACAAGTGAAATTATTTTTAGAATATTTTGTGGGCATGCGAATCGGTTTATATTGAATAAAAATAACAAAAAGTGGCATCAATTGTCCGTTATAATTAAATTTGTAGTTTTTTGAATCAAATTAAAGTCATGACATCCATTTTCGGAGATTTTCTTTACTTCGGGCGCCGGGCGATTTGTTATTTGTCTCCATGGTCGTCCAAGGCGTCGCAAGCAAACACCAAGAGAGGATGGTAACGATGGCATAGCATACTGATTAGTTGAAATATTTGGGCGCGCATTTCTAAACCAAGCATAATTTCAATGCATGTGGTAGCGATATGAAGCCTAGATGTGTTTTTTTTCTTCTTGATTCCTAGATCATTTGTACAGCACATAGTAATGAATGACACCCAGATTGATATTTTGCCGATCAAATCAATACCATTTAAACAATTAAAAAAAAAGCAGAAATTGTTGTCTGAAAATATGAATTTAGTACTGATGCATATAAAATTATGGTATGACTCTTTGCGGACATTTGCAAAAAGAAAGTGGGAAGATTTACATACAATTTTATAATTCAATACCCCTAGAAACATTTTTCGAACATGTACAAATGTGCTTAACTGAAAATGTTTCGGGTGCCTTTAAATTTACAGAGCAACAACAAAATCCATTGAGGGTGAACAGACACAAGAGCCTGTCCTTTAAAAAAGATTATATAGGATTGATGTTTATTTAAGGCCTAATGCAAAGAACTTTTTGATTTTCTGGAAGCATAAGTGAAAGTTATCAATAAAAATGAAAAAAATTTCAGTTAAAAGATACACTAGAGCAAGTGGAAACGTTCAACATTTACAAAAAAATTATAAATTGCTCATGTACACATACATGTTCACATTATTTCTTCATCTTTAAATCTTTGAGCCCAATTAAACAATCTGACTAAATAAACTCAACTTTTTTTTAAATTCATTCACAGAAAAACTGTTTACAGGTTCACTGTTTGTTCACACAGAATTCAAGTACGTACTTAACATGAAAGTGTGTTTATGTTTAACATATTTTGGCTACATAGAAGAGACTTTAGATTCGCTTTTTTGTTGAAAAGTTTTTCTGTGATTGATATTCTAGAAGCATTATCTTTTGATAGCAGAAGCAGAATTTTTTTTGATAAGTTTTTATTATGACCTGGAAATGTCGAAAATGATATTAACTCCTGTCATTTCACACGGTGAAACAAGTGGCAACGCGTTTTTTAGTCATGAAACATATACCCTTTAAGAATTATTTCTCCAAAATGATCAGAAAGGGTATACCGAATGTTAAATCTGAAGCGGATATTCAAAATTATTAAATGTCTTTGTAAATGAAGGTCTTATGGTTAAACAGTGTGCAGTGAAATTGAAGTACCAAGCATTATTGTATTCTGGGGAAAAACTGCAGATATATCAATGAAAGTTGATAAAAAAGACAAACAGGAAAAAGTATTCAATTTATTTTAAAGTAAGCTTGCCAGATTGCCCGGTTTTATCCGGGTTTGCCCGGATATTTGATGCAAAATTTCGAGAAAGTCCGGTCCGGCCCGGTTGCCCGGATATCGTGAAAAAAGTCCGGATATTGCCCGGATTTTTTAACAATTTTCACAATGAAACCAAAAAAATCAAAGTTTTTGGGTACGTTTCAGCAAAATCGATTATTTGTATGAAAATTTTCAACGATTGTTTCAAATAATTTCGCTGATTTACTTTTATAAACCTTTAAATATTTAAGTGTTCCAAAAAGTTGTTGGAAGTCTGCAATTACATTAATAAAATATTAATTTCGATTTTTTTGCATTTTTTCTTTGCTTTTATATATAATAACACCTAAATTTTGCCCGGTTTTTGCCCGGTTTTTGGATTTGAAAAATTGAAATCCATGCCCGGATTTTGTCAGGTTTTTTTGAAAAAATGCCCGGAATTGCTAGGCCCGGATGGTAGTGAAAAAAAATCTGGCAACCTTATTTTAAAGTCTTTACACTGACGCATCTGAAAAAGAGCAATGTGTTTTCACTTGCATCAGTAAATGGGGCAAATGTACCTTTACTTAGATATTTCTTTTTGAAAGAATATGAAAGTTGAACTGTGATGATAGCCAAAAGACACTTATATGTTTTTAAAGGTTTCGAGGTATATGTACATGAAAACTTCAAAAAAAAACGAACGAACTCATGGAATCGTTGTAGCCTTAACAGATTAGCTCTTTTCGATCTATTTAATTTTCAAAAACCTCAAAGTTTCAGTTAGAATCTTAAAAAAACAACGGTTTATATTGACAGATATGTCTATTAGGATAAAAATTCAAATAAAATTAAACATTCTTTTTCCTCCTTTCAAACCCGATCATTTTTTTATTAACTGGGTAAACGTTCAAAGGAATTTAATAAGCATTTTTTGCTGAAATAAATAATAAAACTGTAATTTTTTTTTTGACATGGTTTTGATGAAAATATGGATATTATTTAAATACCACTGCTTCCAAGGGTGAAAATAGTGAACAAAAAGCTGCTTGAAAATGGTTAGTAAGAAATCTTCTCTCCGAAGAAACTCGGGAGCTGAAAGTGCTACGATAGTTAGAGTATTGGGCAAATACTCCTTAAATGGTCCCGATATTCAAAATTCTTTTTCCATAAAGTTTCATGTGCAATAAATTCCAATTAATGAGAAACTTTTGATTCCGATTTCAACCTTAATGTGAACTCGATCAAAGTGGAATAAATCAACTAAATGGTATTCAATAAATGAAACATAGATATTATCAACATAAAGTTATTTATGGAACAAGCTACAAAGAGTGGATTTTTTAAGCATGCTGCATGAGGCTTGCCAAGTTTGATGGTCCCGTTGAGTGCTGAAAAACTCAAATTTTCAACGGGAAGCTGATACCTGACACCATTCGGCAATATTCAAAGCATCCGACTCAAAGAAAAGTAGATTAAAAGTTTTCCTGTAATATGCATGTAAGATTGATTGAAGGTAATGTTTTGATAATCTATGTAAAAACCCGAAGAATTGAGTTAAAATTTTTAGGGTTGGTTCCGATAAAATTAAGCGTGGCAATTCGAGTAAACGGAAAAAAGGAGATGTAAAAAAACTAGGACATGTTCACGAAAGCGAGACGCCAAGTTAAACATGGTAAGACGAAGTTTACCGGGTCTGCTAGTATCTTATAAAATTCTTATGTTCTATAAAAATGAGCCTAATGCCACAAAACTACTGTGCTGTTACCTTAAATTATTTAAGAAATGTAGTTTCTAAGTTGTGACAAATATGTCCATGTCATTTTCGAAACATAATATAGAATCAAGACTCCTTTAACATAGAAAAATATCACTGTTTTTTAATTCACAAAATGCTTATGATTCGATAAGGAGAACAAGTATCTTTATTTTTTGAGAGCATAGAAATTTGGAGTTACATGATGACAGAAATTGTAGGTACCGTAAAACGAGGTAACTTTGATCACCAGGTTTAAATTTGACCAACAATAAACTTTTCCACATTATCATCATTAACTCAGTCTATAGTTTGAATTTTTGAAAACTATTTTCTACGTTTGAAAGCCTTTTCATTGAGTATCAAATAGGCAAAATTTTATTTGTTTTTGATTTTGTTTTCTGTTAGTAAAAAATCTAATTTCAAAATCTTAAAATATCTATTTTCCCAAGGCTCGCAAACAAACAGCTCTCCTGATAATACCAAAAAGCATTTAGAAGCAAGCGGGTTGTTGAATGTGAAAGAACAGTTATAGTGCTATTTTTATAGTCATTTAAAGATAAATTCTAGATATTTAAAAAATAAGGACATTTTCCAAGAGTGAGCTTGTATTGGAAAAATGGATAGGAACCCTATCAAATCGTTAACTTTGAAGAAAAAATTAAAATGGAAATAGTGGGACGGCCTAGGGGAATGTGTGAAAGTAAAATTTCATTTGTATTTTGAAGCTCAAACTATTTAGCAATTATAATTATTTTTGCCCCTAAATGTAGGCAGCATCAGAGTTTTTTTTCGACTATAAATATTTTTGAAATAAAACGTTAAAAAATAAGGTTTAATTGATGAACAAGCATTTGAAAATATTATAAATGTGTTTTGTATCCTTCATGATCATGAAAACTCGTTAAAACCCTCAGAATAGAGACTGATCAATGTCACCCCAAAGCATCAAATTCTGATCAGAAACGAAAACGATTTTTAAATCAAATTTAAAACAGTCTAATGAATTTCTGCATCCATGTTTTACGTTTATAGCAGTCCAGTACTGGATTTAAAAATATAAAACATGCCATATTCCCCTTAACAGAAAAAATAATCGAAATATATTGAAAAAAGTAATCAATATTTCCCCTGATTACGGTACAAGTAAAAGTCTGTAAAAGCATCATGGTTCATTTTTATGCCTTCAAGGTGCCAATTATACTTTTGAAAGCTTATTTAAATATTTTATCTTGGCATTGTGCTCTTAACTAACTTTTCAATTCCATGCAAATCTCAGAAATCAATTTGACTTCATTCTCACTAACTCTGGAGACAATGAGTGTTGCTGCCAACTTTGTGTTGTCACGACTATTCGAAGGATTATGTTTTTCCCATTAGCAAAACTTCAAATTGATTGGCTTCCCAAACTACGCATTTTGCTAGGAGGAGGACGAGGAGGTCTTCCCGGATCTTTGCTTTCTGCTACCTATTTGCATTGAAAGTAGTTTGGTTTTCTGGAAGATTCCTGTCGTATTTGTTCTGATGTGGCTCAGAATCAATATTTGTTCCTTGCGAACAACTACAAAGATTGGCGCATGGGGAAGTTTGTCATTCCAATCTTCCTGCTGCTGTCCTCCGGTGTAGTTTCGCAGCCTCTCTTTGTGCGACTGACAGTTGCATATTGACTTCTGATCGGTTTTGAAAGTTCAACCCCATCCCCCTAAAGGTATGGTGTGGGTAGAGGGAGATTCGTTGAACGACCCCCAACCACTTCCAGGACTTAAACTCCCACAGAAGTGAAGGATTAACACACAGGTGCCTTCATATGAGCAGATCAAGCACAAGTTTCAGCCATAAATAAAACCAAAGAGACAGCCGGAGCGCACATAAAATTCAATTTATACAACTCACCATTTTGTGTGCCCTCTGGCAGGAAGCATCCAGCTGAAGGTTGGAATGTGAGGTGTCTGTACGTGTGGCTGTGTATGTATTTATGAGACAGATTCTGTTCCTGCCAGGACGAAGGAGCGTAAGCTATGAAACCGCCCCCTTGCCAGCCTTGATCTGCCTTTCGGCCAAATTAATACCGATGTAAACTTTCGAGGCTTTCGCCGGTATTCTCGACAGAAGATGAGCTACCTTCATATTATGTGGGCAAAATCCGGCGGCCAGCATGAGCATCCGGTGAGCATCCAGATCTTATTTAAGCTTTCAGGTGCCCAGACAGGCAAATTCATATTTGCCTAAGACAAAATCCGTCATCAACCTTTGTGTAGGTTAGGTACCCATTAAGAATATCATGAAAAATTGCACTAAAGTAGACCTATGTAAGTATATCTGGATGGAGTTCAAGGTACCACTTACCTAATTGCTGATATGGTTAACCCTCTCTTCTGGATCCATTTCAATAATATTCTAGAGATCCTTGAAGATATGGACTGGACGTACTTAGTACCATTCGAAGAAACAGAAATTTTGATTGAAGTTTAATTAAAATAGGCTTAAAGCCTTCTAGATCTTTCTAAATATTATAAAAAAGCATACTTAAAAAAAAAAAAATTAAAGAAACTTTTTAAAATTTTATGATTTTACATCAATTTTTCAGCTTTATGACATTCAATTTTGTACAAATGTTTTATTTTCTTAAACATTTGAGATGTTTTATAAGAGTTAATTTTGAATTTTCACGAAAAGTCACGTCCCAATTAACACAGGTTAAGCTAACTAACATTTGGATGTTTTATTATGGTTTTATTATGCCTATTTACACATTTTGTCTAAAATCTTGACTGGCAGTAGAAAAACTGATCATTATATGATTAAAACATTAGTGTTTTGGTTATTAATTTTACCAGTCCATATCTCAATAATGCAATTATCATTCATCAACTATCATGATTGCAGGAAAAAAAAAACTTCGAGAACTAACAGAATCGAAAAAAAAATGCTTACATGTTAAATAAAAGCTTTTAGTCCTAACGAAATTTTGCTGACCATAATAAAGCTTAAATTATTACTTGGGGTGTTACGGCACCACTACAATGACTAATATAATGCTTCTGAATAAAAATCTACCTGCCCAAGCAATCAAAAGTTCGGATATCACTTAAGGGTATGATAAAAACCAATCGGAACTTGAGATATAAAAGAAGAAAATTACTGAGAATAGGAAGATTGGTTAATGTAACTGATACTAAAATACGTGACCTAGATAGTAGAATTAAAATTTATTCTCAGACATTGAAAAATGCATATTATGAAACTAAATTCACTAACTCTAAAAATTCTAAAGAAACGTGGAACACAATTAATGAAGTTTTAGGTCGCTCTAAACCTACTTCATCAGTATCTGATATTCGAGATACTATTAGTTCTCAAATTATTACAGACAAGCAATCCATAGTTAACAAATTCAACGACTACTTTTCAACGATAGGTAAAAATATGGCATCTAAAATTACAACAAATGCTAATGACTCGATTAATAAGTACAATAGTTTAACCTTTTCCAATAGCACCTTTTTTCTCACACCAACGGATGAAATAGAAATATCTTCATTAATCAAATCCTTTAGTAATCACACAAGTCCCGGTCATGATAACATTACTGTATATGTCCTCAAAGCTGTAAGTGATATCGTTTGTCCAATTTTATCCGATATTTTTAATCTTTGTTTTGAACGCAGCATTTATCCCAATAGTCTAAAAATGGCTAAGGTCACGCCCATTTTTAAATCTGGCGATTCTTCTCTATGCAACAATTATCGACCCATTTCAGTTCTACCTATTATTAATAAAATACTAGAAAAAATAATAGCGAAAAGAATAGTTTCGTTTCTAAATAATAATTCTTATTTTTATCCTATGCAATACGGCTTCAGAGAAAAATCTTCCACAAATAATGGCGTTATTGAGCTTATAAATAGTATTCAACTGAATCTGGATAAAAAAGAGGATGTCCTCGGTTTATTCCTAGATCTTTCTAAAGCATTTGACACGGTAGATAGGGAAATACTTCTTAAAAAAATGAATTTTGCTGGAATACGTGGTGCTCCTTTAGACTTGATCAAAAGCTATTTTTCAGAAAGGTCTCAATTTGTGAAACTCGATGGCTACCGTAGTTATTTAACATCAATCGATATTGGCGTTCTCCAGGGATCTGTTCTCGGACCTCTATTTTTTACTATTTATTTAAATGATATTGCTGCTCTACCTCTTAAAGGTGTTCTTCGATTATTTGCTGACGATTCTGCGTTCTTTTACAATAACACTAGCCCTGAAGAAAACGATAATAATCTTTGTTCTGACCTCACATTATTGAAAGACTATTATCGCATAAATAAGTTGACTTTGAACATAGAGAAATCAAATATATTAATTTTCAAAACGTCTCAAAGATGCACTCCAAATTCCTTAGAAATCACCAAAACTAATTTTCCTAGTCTTAGAGTTGTGACAGAATGTAAGTATTTAGGAGTTATCTTAGATAATCTTCTAAATTGGAATTCGCATATAGACAGCCTTCTACATAAACTAAATAAAACAATAGGTATAGTTTGTAAAGTCAAACATAAAATTTCGCCTTATATTCTTCAAACTATTTACTTCTCTCTTTTCCATTCTCTACTAACCTATCTTATTTCGTCTTGGGGTAATGCTTGTAATTCTCGACTCGATAAACTTCAAGTTGCTCAAAACAAAATACTACGCATTATTAATAATCTGCCATACCGTAGTCATTCTGCCGAACTGTACAATATCAAAAACAACATTATTCCTGTTAGAGGCCTGTATATTTTGCATATATGTAGTTTCATTTATTTAAGCATTACAAATAGTACTCACTGCAATATATCATTCAATCGTATTAGTCATCAATATTCAACGCGTAACAGAAATATGTTAGATCGCCCTTCAATCAGTTCTTCAATTGGAGAACGTTCCTTAGCCTTCAGAGGTGTAAAGTTGTTTAATTTTCTTGAAGAGACATGTGGGCCTTTTAATAATTATACTCATTTTAAAAAATCTGTCATACAATTCTTACTGAATCCAGAAGTGTCATCAACACTTTTAAAGTCATACAATATTTTTTCACTTTAACTTAATTAAAAAAAAAAAAACATGTTCATAAATTTATCGTGATAAGTTATTTTTATTGTTATTCTTGTTATTTTTTTTATCGTTGAATCTATCAATTTGATTATATTTTTTATTTTATTATCACTCGTCAGTTATTAGTTTAGTTTCCTAAATAAACGCAGTTTGCTTTATATTCACCATACAACTCCTTAAAGGGCAATGCCATTGGAGTTTTAAAACAAATCTCATGTATGTAATGTATTTGTTATGTTGTAAATAAATAAATAAATAAATAAATAAGGGGGGGTAGGTCTAACGGGTAAAAAAAAACACCATTTTCACGACTTTTTTCTAGAGCTACAGTTCAAACAAATGTATTCAAATTTTTTGCATTATACAAAGCATTGTTAAAAGAACATTTAATAATTTTTTCGTAGAAAAATATTGAAAAATGAGCCGGTGACGAAGCACTTTCGAGGATGCCTTTTAGAAACAGGATTTGCGGTGGACACTGTATCTCAGCACAGAATCATCTGAAGTGAAAAAAATCAGAGCAACATATTTTTAATAGATGTTTTTCTGGACCCCAACGTTTTTATTTAACTAAAAAAAAAATTATGAAATTTTTGTGGCTGTTTGAAGTAAAAACTACGATTTTTCACGAAAAAATCCACAGTTTTTTATCTGTAAAATCTCCCCAAAGTAAAAAAAAACAAAAAAAGAAAAACGTTGGGGTCTGGTACTTTATATGTTGAAAATATGTTCCAAATTTAAAAAGAATCGGATAAGTAGTTTTCAAATGACGATGTCCACGGACTTTAAAAATGTGCTTTCGAGAAAAACGCGTTTGAAGTTTCTGCTCTAGAATTCTTGCAGTATTAAATAAGAGGAGATAAAGGCCTATAATTTCTACAGTTTTGCTTCAATTGACTTGAAAATTTGACACAACTCACGAATGTGCCGGTTGAGAATCAAGGGCCGGTTCTTCAACATCAGCATCATCAACGTGCACAGCCCTCACCTCGGAAGTACCGGTGATGACAAAGACGAATTTTACGCGCAGCTGGATCGTGAATACGACCGCTGCCCAAGACATGATATCAAGATCGTCATCGGGGATTTCAATGCTCAGGTCGGCCAGGAGGAGGAATTCAAACCGACAATTGGAAGGTTCAGTGCGCACCAGCTGACCAACGAAAACGGCCTCAGACTTATTGATTTCGCCGCCTCCAAACGAATGGCCGTACGTAGTACCTTTTTTCAGCACCGCCTCCCACACAAGTACACCTGGAGATCACCGTACCAAACGCAATCCCAGATCGACCACGTTTTGATTGACAGCCGGCACTTCTCGGACATCATCGACGTCAGATCATTTCGAGGCGCCAACATCGAGTCAGACCATTATCTGGTGATGGTGAAGATGCGCCCAAAACTCTCCGTAGTGAACAACACACGAAACCGGCGCCCGCCTCGGTTAAATATCGCACGACTGAAGCAACCTGAGGTCGCGGCAGACTACGCTCAATCGGTCGAAGCAGCGCTGCCGGCAGAGGGCGAGCTTGACGAAGCCCCTCTCGAGGACTGTTGGGATACCATCAAGACAGCCATCAACAGTGCTGCGGAGAACGTCATCGGTTATGTGGAGCGATCTCGACGGAACGACTGGTTCGACGAGGAGTGTAGGAGGGTGATGGACGAAGAGAATGCCGCGCGGGCGGCAGTAGTGCAGAGAGGCACCCGTCGAAATGTGGAAAATCACCGACAGCGGAAGAGGCAGCAAGTCCGACTTTTTCAGGAGAAAAAGCGCCTCCTGGAGGAGGAGGAGCTCGAGGAGCTGGAGCAGCTGCATCGTTCCCTAGAAACACGAAAGATCTATCAGAAACTCAACGCATCCCGCAAAGGCTTCGTGCCGCAAGCCGAAATGTGCGGGATAAGGACGGGGGTATCCTGACGGACAATCGTGAGGTAATCAAAAGGTGGAAGCAGCACTTCGATGAACACCTGAACGGCGCACATGCAGGAGATCAAGACGGTGGGGGAAGGTACATCGCCGGCGTAGCCAACGACGAAGACGAGCCACTCCCAACGATAAGTGAAGTTAAGGAAGCGATTCGCCAGCTGAATAGAAACAAGTCGGCTGGGAAGGATGGCATCGCAGCTGAACTCATCAAAATGGGCCCGGACAAGTTGGCCGATTGCCTACACCGGTTGATAGTCCGGATCTGGGACATAGAAAAGCTACCGGAGGAGTGGAAGGAGGGGGTTCTATGCCCCATCTACAAGAAGGGCGACAAATTGGACTGTGAGAACTACCGAGCGATCACTGTCCTCAATGCCGCCTACAAAGTGTTGTCCCGAATCCTACTCCGCCGCCTAACGCCACAAGCAAACAGATTCGTGGGAAGTCATCAGGCTGGCTTCATGGAGGGACGGTCTACGACGGACCTGATATTCACATTACGGCAAATCCTCCAAAAATGCCGCGAACACCAAGTCCCAACGCACCATCTATTCATCGACTTCAAAGCCGCATACGACACGATCGACCGTAATGAGCTATGGAAAATCATGGACGAGAACGGTTTTTCCGGGAAGCTGACCAGACTGATCAAGGCGACGATGGATGGAACGCAGTGCTGTGTGCGGATTTCGGGTGAATTGTCGAGTTCATTCGAATCGCGCAGGGGGCTTCGACAAGGTGATGGTCTATCCTGCATGATGTTCAACGTGGCGCTAGAGGGAGTTATTCGACGAGCGGTGGGTGAAATGCGGGGCACGATTTTCAACAGATCCAGTCAACTTATCTGCTTTGCCGATGACATTGATATAGTCGGCAGATCATCTGCGGCGCTGGAGGAGATCTACCGCAAACTGAAACGCGAAGCAGGAAGTATTGGGTTGATGATTAATACGTCCAAGACGAAGTACATGCTGGCCTGCGGATCCGAGACCGACCGAACCCGCTTGTCCAGTAATAACAAGGTCATGATCGACGGCGACGAGCTGGAGATAGTCGAAGACTTTGTCTATCTCGGCTCACTGGTGACCGCAGACAATGACACCAGCCGTGAGATCCGGAGGCGAATTATCAGCGGAAGTCGTGCCTACTATGGACTCCACAAGCAACTGCGGTCGAGAAGACTTTGCCCTCGTACGAAGTGTAACCTGTATATGACGCTTATTAAACCGGTTGTTCTCTACGGGCACGAGACATGGATATTGCTCGAGGAGGACCTGCGTACACTCGGAGTATTCGAGCGACGAGTGTTAAGAACCATCTTTGGCGGCGTACAGGAGAACGGAGTGTGGAGGCGAAGGATGAACCACGAGCTCGCGCGACTCTACGGCGAACCCAGTATCCAGAAGGTGGTGAAAGCTGGCCGGATACGCTGGGCTGGACATGTTGCGAGAATGCCGGACGACTGTCCTGCAAAACAGGTGTTCGCTACGAATCCGGTAGGAACAAGACGAGCGGGGGCGCAACGAGCGAGGTGGTTAGACCAAGTGGGCGTGATCTGGCGAACGTGGGGTGCCCGAGAATTTGTAGAACGGTTGCCATGGACCGAGTGAATTTTAGGAATTATGTTCGTCAAGTTATGTCGTGAGACGGAATACTATGTAAATAAAAAAATAAAAATAATTAAGAAAAACAGGCGACTTAGTACGTTCTTCTAACTTTTTCAACATCAATTAGGCATCGAAGGGTTGCAAGTCTTTTTGTACAGCTCAATAGTTTAGTAGTCAAAAAGTCTCTGTTGTACTAAAAAATAAAGTAGAAATTAAGAACCGGAAAGTCGTTTTAAAGAAAATCATCACATCAGGTAAAATCGTTGCCTACTCATGATATTAATATAGAGCAGCAAGTATGGAGCCCGATTTTCAAACGGTGATCTGGGGTTCGAGGCTTGGTAAGAACGTGTTATTTAAACGTGAGTTATTAACGAATATGCTTGATTAATTTGAAGCAAATTAGTGGATTGGAGAAAGCATGTGAAGGAGCAAAAAAGTATTTTTCTCTCGATTTTTGTGCTGTTTACAAAAGTGCTTTTTGAAGCTAATCAGAAGTTGTTTAACAATTTATGCGAAATTTTTGTCAACTTTAAAGTTCGTTTAGCAGCTTAAAAATTGAGCTAAAAAGAAGTTGTACTACAAAACACGATCGAGCTGATCAAACCTGATAGAGGAATATTATCCGAGCTTTTGGTTGCTTGGGCGCATTTTTTTTTTCATTTCTTCTAACTTTATCCATCTAATCTATAACATAATGTTGAAATGTTTTTATTAATAGATCAAAACTTTCATCTATAAGGCCGATAAATTAATTAACAAACGTTAAAATTAAAAGTTCTTAATGTATTATAAGCTACAAAAATTATCACGGGATTTACTTCAAGATCTTTTTTATACACAAAAATCACTTCTTATTTTCTTATTGAGAACACCGTGTTGGTTGTATTTGGTTTCTTTATATCTAAGTCAAATTATGTGAAAACACTAAATTAAACCATAAAATTTCTTGAACTTGATAGAATTCTTAAGTATTTTTAAACAAACATACTGTAGTGTATTGATTATTATTCAGAATTGGAATAGTTCTCTCAGAGAGTGTTCGGCATTAAAGCGCTTATCGCTAATTTGTCTGATCCGTTTTGTTTGATAATTATCGGTTACATTTATTTTTTCACCAAACATTTGTACTAGCAGATAGTTAAACGTCACTACAAGTAATCAGTCAAAGAAGAATGCTGTTATATGCTTTCTCTAGTCTCTGGCATGACATAAGTTCTGCCTATGACGTAACGGATCAAAAGGTTAAGAGTGCGAAGTTGCTCCACCTGGGTGGCACTGCTTCGCAGTCGGTATTCAAGAACCTTAAAGACCACGACCACGTCTCACTGGTAGCACTTGTTCCAAGATGGTACTATGTGGCGGTGGAGAAACTCGATTGATTTTTCGAGCCACGGCATCAAAGTACCTCCGAGCGCAGAAAGCTCCAGCTGATGAAGCAGAATCCTGGTGAAAGGTTTCCGGACTATATCATCCGACTCAAGCAGCAAGCTGCCGAATGCGGATTTGAGAAATACGGAGCCGAGATCGAAGAAGTCTTGAAGGACATTTATATTACCGACGCTGTGGTCGAAAGATGCTCTTCGTATGAAGTACGCAGAATCATTTTGCTAAAGGTTTGTTTCTGATGTTTATTTTTTTTATGAGTCAGACTGGTTGAATTTATTTTTGTTTCGATTATAGTCGTTTTGCCATCTTTATGGCAATCGCGACTTTATCAACGGTGCAGGTGGCGGCTCAAGAGACAACACACTTGCCAACTGAGCTTTATCACAAGCCCTATAGACTAATTTAATGGATACGTTTATTTGTATTGAAGGATTTACCCTTCGTGGACATTGAAGCGATTGGTATGACGCAAGAAAGCGTGGATCAGCTTATGGTAAGACCGATCAAGCTTAATTTTTCGTCGTTAAAGGAGGTCAACGGTGCCTTCTCGGGGACTTGACGGCAAAGCAACTTGGAGTGTTGCATGTTGGGCTGCCCGTTAATCGTGTCGAGATTGCTGCGCGTCCATTCGGAAAGATTAAGGGAATCAAGGCTTACATTCACATGGACCCCGAAGCTGTTCCTGTAATTCAGCCTATGCGCCGGGTCACTTTTCTGTTGGAGGAGGCTGTCGCCAAGAAAATCGATGAATTACTGGTATCATCGAGGTCAAACAAGGTCCCACCAGCTGGTTATCTCCACTGGTTGTCGTAGAAAAAGCAAATTGCGAACCCCGATTGTGCGTTGATCTTCGGCGAGTGAATGAGGCCGTTCTCCGCGAGCATCACCCGATGCCTATCGTTGAGGACTGGATTGCGCGATTGGGAAGAGAATCTGTTTGGAGCAAGCTAGATATTCTTGAGGCGTTTCTGCAAATCGAACCAGCAGAAGATTCTCAAGACGTTACAACTTTTATGACTAACCGTGGACTATTTCGCTTTAAGCGATTGCCGTTTGGCTTGGCAACGGTACCGGAGCTTTTCCAAAAAGCGATGGAGATGTTGGAAGACTGTAGCGGCACCTATTGGTACCTCGATGACATCATCGTCGAGGGAAAGGACGTCGAAGAAAACGATATTCGTCTTGAGAAGGTACATTGATCTGCTGATTATTGATAAACCTCAGTTTCTTGTTTTTTTTTAAATTCTTATATCAAATAAACTGAATTTCTCGAGTCAAAGAGTAAACTAAGTAAAGCGACTATAATCGAAACAAAAAAAAAGTTGAAGAGGTTGTATATAACACACAACCGCAGAGTTAACGTAGAATTACAAAATATAGAAAATCGTTAAGAGAAACAGGGCTGAACTTTAATGCGCGTTTGAATGATAGATGTTACTTTGACTGGAGCTTGTTTTCGACAACAATTTAATAAAAAAAATAAGAATTTCCAGCTCAGGAAACATTAAGCAAAAGTAGGAACATAGGAAGAATGAAGAACAATACACTGGTAAAATTAGGCTTTGTTTCTCAGGCCAATTTACACGAAAACCACAACAACATTGAAAACCAACATCTTTTTCTGGCGAAAAAGAGAGTTTTTTCGTCAAAAAATGGTAACTCTGTCAAAATTCACGCTGCCAAAATATTTGCTTTTTACATAAAATAGAAACATGTATATCGAATATTAAAATAATTTGCTTTCAAGATCTATAACTAGTTGTCAGAAAATAGAAAAGGACAATAAAAGGTTCTCAACAGATTAAGGACCGCGAGGAAATCTATGCCGAGGAACTCCAAAATTTGACACATACCAGGAACCATTGGACCAAATTGTACAAACTTAAAATCATAGAGTTTCCAATCGTTAAACGAAACAAGTGCTCATGAGGTGAATCTATATCGAGACCAACGAAAACTACTCTTACATTAAGAAATTCGTTTTAATATCATGCTGAAATTTTCAAACAGGACCATGTTCCGAAACTCCCGGTTTTCCGGTGACGGGATGAAATTCCAAAGTTTTTCCCGGTATTCCCGGTTCGCTAGCAATCCTGCAATATCGCTGTGTTGTGTAAATATTGAGCGTGTTGGAGAAGTGTTGTGAGTGATGTGCGCGGAGTGTTTGCTGATTATGACACGCAATAATCATCACATCCCCACACGCTATACACATCACACACCTCACGCACATTATCCTCACTTCACATACAAACAATCGCACATTATCACCCATTCTCACTGACGCCCTCCTCCACAGAAGGAGCTCTCCGCTGTAGGTTGTCTCAACTGCTGGCTGTCTCTGGCTGGCCTATGCTGCTGCGCTAGATGCTGAACAGAACTGCTAGTCGATATCGATGTATGATTACCACTGGTGGGGTCCAAACACCGATCGAAGAGCAGCGAACTCTGTTCTACGCGACGGGAAAAACAAAACTGAAACCGAGTCAACCGAAGAGCCCTTTGTTTTATACCTTTCGTAGGTAGGGAAAAGCAAAACCCAATAAAGCAGGCGTTGGTGATGACGTCATAATCCTTTAGATATGATGTCCGATAAAAACGCGTTTTTCGTGACGCGAGATCCATTCGCAAATTTCAATTTGCCCCCCTATAGTGTTGCCGTAAGACGTAATTCTACGTCAAAACTGAATTTCTCGAACTTAACTCCTATCGTTATGAAATAAATAGAACTGGGTCTTAGTAAGTGTTTTGGTTTTAGGTTCTGTCTATATTGAAGGATAGGAAAGTTGAGCTCAAATGGGAAAAATGTCAATTGCGCGTGGATGAACTGGAGTTCTTGGGGTATCATATCTCCAAACAGGGCCTTCCGAGGCGAAGTAGCAGCCCTAATGTCATTCTGCGAGCCTCAGAATGAAGCAGATGTACGTAGCTTTCTCAGCTTAGCAAATTATCTGAACAGATTTATCCCACACCTTGCCACTATTGATGAACCGTTGCGCAAACTTTTGGTCAAGAATACTTAATTCGAATGGGATACTAGCGAATCCGACTCTTTTCAATCAATCAAAACTGCATTGAGTAACGTGAGTATCTTAGGATTCTATCGAGTAGAAGACCATACAGCTGTTGTTGCCGATGCCAGCCCTTCTGGGCTAGGAGCTTTTCTACTCCAATTCGACCATGAAAATTAGCAACGCGTTATCAGCTTCGCATCCAAATACTTGATAGAAAATGAACGACGGTACTGTTAAACTGAAAAAGAGGCGTTAGGCGTCGTTTGGAGCGTAGAACACTTCCAGTACTATTTACTTGGAAAGAAGTTTGATATTATGACTGAATGTAAGGTTCTTGCACTTCTGTTTTCTAAGCGCTCAAGACCTTGCGCACGCATAGAACGCTGGGTCCTGCGACTGCAAACATTCGACTACAACATCGTACACGTCTCTAGTGATAAAAACATAACTGATCCTCTGTCTCGTTTAGATGTCCATGAGCCGAAACCTTTCGATCCTGCGAAGGAAATATTCATTCATGTAGTAGCCATGCAATCAGCTAATTGTGCAGCACTTACATGGAATGAAATATTGAATGCTTCAGAGGCCGACAACGAAATTCTGAGTTTTTAGATATTCTGAAGAATGGCAATTTACAGAACTTGCCAATGAGTTGTGTAGCTTCCAAGGATTGCTGCTACGAAGCGACCGAATCGTTATACCCGTTTCATTGAGGGAAAAAGTACTAACAACAGCTCACGAAGGCCCTCACGGTATCGTCATGATGAAAGGTCACCTGAGATCCAACGTGTAGTGGCTCAAAATGGACCAGGCAGTGGAACGATTCGTCAAGCGATGCAGAGGCTGTGCATTAGTTGCTGCACCAGAACCTCCAGAGCCGATGAATCGTAGTCATCTTCCAACATCCCTTTGGCAAACTCTAGCGCTTGATTTTTTGGGTCCACTACCTGAGGGACAACACTTTTTGGTTGTAGTTGACTGCTACAGCCGGTACATGGAGGTAGTTGAAATGGGAACAACGACTACGAAAGACGTTACGCGGGAGTTAATGATCATGTTTAGTCTGTATGGCATTCCATCACTTGAAGGCCGATAACGCGTCACAGATTTATTCGGATTGTGAGGAATTTCGGGAGTTTTTAATTAATTAAACTGCTGAACACCATACCATACTGGCCTAAATCCAACGGAGAGGTAGAAACTCAAAATCGGTCGATTTAATAACGCCTTCGTATCTCACAGGAACTCGAGAAGCATTAGAGAAATGAGCTACGGATGTACTTACTAACATATCATTCATCCAATCATCCAACCACTACCGGCCATTTCAAACATCCTGAAGACGAAGAAGTGGACTAGAGAGATGCTCTCGTCAAAGAAAAGGGGAGAGAGTATAGTGACAGAAAGCGGCATGCAAAAGAAAGCGATATACGACAGGGGGATGTTGTACTCGCTAAACGGATGCGCAAAGCGAATAAATTGGACACAGAGTTTTCGAACGAAGAGTCGTAGTTCAGCGTAAAGAGGAGACTGATACCCTTATACAGTCGAAGCTCACTGGTAAACAATACAGGCGTAGTTCGGCGCACCTGAAGAAGATCGAGGACCAAGAAACCTTACAGGAGACTCACAGCAATGAATTACGAGATGTTCCGGATCTTATGTCGTCAACGGCTCAACATGAATCCGGATCTATAACGGAAACAGGAAACACACCATCGGAGACAGCATCTTCCCTAAGACCACATTCAACTACACGGCGAAGGAATGCACCGTCGAAGTACCAAGACTGTTTTCCGTATTAATTTTCTGATTTTGAAACATTATTAAATAAATCTCTTATCGTTTAACTGTTTTGCATTTTTATTTCAAAGAAGGGATTGTAGTGTATTGATTATTATTCAGTACTAGCTGATCCCGTACGAACTCCGTTTCGCATTCAACTTGGCACATGTCATGAACAGTTTGTATGAAAGTCAATTGCAAGCATTTTCCAGATGCGCTACTGAAGTCATTATTAAGTAATAATTGCGAAAGTATTGGACTATCACTTTGTCTGTCGTCGGCTACTAAATTTGAAATCAGGAATCAATTGACCGTGCCAAAAAAACCCGTGTATAAATTTCGACTCAATCGTTGCATAACAACGCAATTATTGCAAAAAGGCTAAACCCCTTTCGGTGGCCTCTTATACTATCTTTGATGTCTGAAATAGATTGCCCTTCCCTCATAACTCCCGTATGCAAATTTTCAAAGTGATCCATTTATAATAACGTCAATATTGCTTAAAAACAGTGAAAAATTATTTTATATGGACGACCCCTTCCGTCGAACCTTGGCAAAACTTTTGACATCTGAAATCGATTGCTCGTCCCTGAAAACTACCGAGTGCAAATTTCCATCCCAATCCGATGTATAATAACGACGATATTGCAAAAATATTGAAAGGTTAATATGGACGACCCCCTTTGCCGGCACCTTACACTAAATTTAATACCTGGAATCCATTGCTCGTCTCTCAAAACTCTCGTGTACCAATTTTTGTCTGAATCCGATGTATAATAACGACAATATCGCATGAACAGTGAAAAGTTAATACGGACGACCCCTTTCGTCGACCCCTGATTTTAGTTTGGATAAGTGAAATCAGTTGTTTGTCCCTAATAACTCCTATGTGCAAATTTTCATCCCAATCCGATGTATAAAACCCGATTTAATACACTTAACAGTGGATTTGAGCCTTTCTTTCAGATTCAAAACATATTTGTTTTGCGTGTTTTAATCCATAACGGTAGAATGTTTACAAAAAACACTTTTGTAAATGATTTTCGTTAAATGAAGCTCTCAAACGGAATAAACTATAGGGGATGAAAAAAAACTATAGGAGATAAAATTTGTCAAATTTGCCAAATTTGTCAAGTTTTTCAAAAATGTCAAATTTGCCAATTTTGTCGATTTAATCAATATTGTCAATTTTATGGATTTTGCTAGTTTTGATAATTTTGTCGATTTTGTCGATTTTATAAGTTTTGTAATTTTTGTTTATTTGATTCAGTTTTGTCAATTTGTTCAATCTTGTCAATTTTGTCAATTCTGTAAATTTTGTCAAATTTGTCAATTTGATAAATTTTGTCAATTTTGTCAATTATAATAATTTTGTAAAATTTGTCAATCTTGTCAATTTTGTCAGTTTTGTCAATTTGGTCAAATTTTTCAATTTCGTCGATTCAATCAATATTGTGATTTTGCGATTTCTGTAAATTTTGGCAATTTTGTCGATTTAATCAATTTTTTTCAATTTTAACAATTTCTTCAAATTTGTTCAGATTTGTCAATCTTGTCAATGTTCACAATTTTCTAAATTTTGTCAATTTGGTCAATTTTGTCAGTTTTGTAAATTTTGTCAATTGTGTCAATATTGTCGATTTTGTCGAAATAGTCAATCTTGTCAATTTTGTCAGTCTTGTCAATCTTGTTAGTTTTGTCTATTTTGTGAATTTTGTCAATTTTGTCAATTTTGGCAATTTTGTCAATTTTGTCAGTTTTGTCAATTTTGTCAGTTTTGTCAGTTTTGCCAATTTGGTCAATTTTGTAAATCTTGTCTTTTTTGTCAAATTGGTGAATGTTGTCAGTTTTCACATATTGGTCAATTTTGTCAATTTTGTTAATTTTATCACTTTTTTCAATCTTGTCAATTTTGTAAGTTTGTCAATTAAGTCAATCTTGTGAATGTTGTCAATTTTGCCAATTGTGTCAATATTGTCGATTTTGTCGAAATTGTCGATATTGTCAATTTTGTCAGTTTTGTCAATTTGGTGAAGTTTGTCAGTTTTGTCAATTTGGGCAATTTTGTCATTTTGTCGGTTTTGTCAATTTTGTTAATCTTGTCAATTTTGTCAATCTCATCAATTTTGTCAACTTTTTCAGTTTTGGCGATTTTGTCAATCTTGTCAATTTTGTCAGTTTTGTTAATTTTGTCAATTTAGTTAAATTTGTTTTTGGCCAGCCTGGCCAAAATGGTTAATTCGTATTTATGTGCCTTTTCCAAAACAAAAATCCGAAATGCTTCAAAAACTACTATGGAGGACTTGGTGGCGCCACTGTTTGGATTGACTCCCAAGCCGTTTTCGTCAGACACCAACCCCAACAACAAAACGCAACAATTGCACAGGTTTTTCTATGCGAACGAAAAGCTTTCATTGCGCAACGTTAGATCTGAAGAGAAAAGGGAACGAAAAGGGAATTTGCCCGAGAGCTTAAAGCTCGAGAGGATTGAGTAGCATTTGTCTAATTAGATTTGCTTCCACGGGCGAATTTCTCTCCTGTCGTTCGTGCCTAGGAAGAAGCTTCCTGAGCACGAACGGCACGTGAGAAGATGAGAGGATGTGCATTCATCGTCCGCGTAACCGTGTTGTTATCCCCTTCTCAGAGCAATCTGTTTCTGAATATAATGTTGGCCGAAGTTACTATCGCTTTCGTACCATGCAGTGTGGGCATGACCTACTCATCAACGACTTCATTACTTTCGGGGTCGTACCCCTTGGTGAAAACCATTTTTATGTTTAATATTTCGGAGCTTCGGTTCCGAAATTTTTTGAAATGGTTCGGTTTCAATCTGAACCATTAAAATGAAAAAAGTACAACCATTGGTCGGGAAAATTTGAACTGTCGTCTTCCTCCTATACGGTTTCTGTCACGAAGACATCAAACCTGAGTGGGAGTGAAGCCTATCTGTTCTCCCTTCCACACATCGACAGGACCATAGTTTTAGCTAGCAAGCGCGTATCTATGACGTCACGTATAATTTGACGTCATATATACGATAATCTTGATTTTAGTGATTGCTGGTTGTGGCTAGCAAGGCCAATTGACACGTTTTTTGGAGTGATGATTTGATGATAATTACTATGAAAATTTATTTTTCAAACTATTTTGTTGTTTTTTCTTTCTTTTATAGGACGAAGAAGAAAAAAAATCGAATTTTTTAAGCTAAAAATCATTTTTATTGTACTGCCCAGTTTTGCAAAAACGTGCAAAATAAGTTTACAAAAAATCACACCAATACACAGACATCGTCTGAACTCGACGAGCTGATTCGATAGGTACCTATAAAGGTATATCTAAGACCCATAATTAATGATCTCCAAAATCGACCGATAACTATACCTTTCTGAAAGAAAGGCAAAAACGTCAATATCACTAAGTTACTGAAAATTTAATATGGACGACCCCTTTTGCCGGCCCCTTACAATGAATTTGATACTTCAAATCGATTGCACGTCACTCAAAACTATCGTGTACCAATTTTCATCTCAATACGATGTATAATAACGCCAATATCGCAAAAACAGTGAACAGTTTATATGGACGACCCCTTTGGCTGACCCCTTACACAAAATTTAACACCAGAAATCGATTTCTCGTCTTTCAAAACACTCATGTGCAAATTTTCAACATGATCCGACGAAATGTAACGTCAATATCGCGAAAACAATATTTGTCTTGTATGGACGACCCCCTTCAGAAGGGGTCATCCGAAAATCTAAAAACATTTTTCATCATTCCTGGTCCTAATGAGCATCCATGCCAAATTTCAGACCTCTAGCTCTTAAGACGGCTGAGTCTATAGAGGACAAACAAACAAACAAACAAACAAATCACTTCCATCTGTACCGTTGAGCCGTCAACACGTACGCCGGAGCATCGTATCGTTGCTGTGTACCTGCAGGAACATTTTACATTATTTATTTTTTCCTTACCTGTATTTCAATCAGCACTTTTCAGTGCTAAAATTATTTTCATTTTCTTTTATTCATATTTTCTCTTTTCTTTCCAGCATGGGGAAGTCTTCGGCCGGCTCAAGGGCCGGAAGAAAACGGATTGCTGAACCTAATCCAGGGCCATCTGCCAAAAAAGTTGAAATTTCCAATTCATTCGATGTCCTTCATAACATCGGTGATGAGGAAATATTCATATTTAATTCTGATAAGAGTACTAAGAAACCTTCTTCTTCTTCTTATACTCTTAAAAACGAAAAGATTCCACCAATAACGGTCACGATTCCTAACTTCAATGCCTTTCGAAAAGAAATCGTCACTTCCGTCAAGGATGTGAAGATTTCTTTTCAGATCGGTCGAAGGGGAACTGCTCGTATATTGGCGGAATCTTTTAATGATTTTCAAAAAATTTTAACTTATTTGAATAATAAAAAACACCAATTTTTTACGTACGACACTAGAAGTGATCGCCCTTTTAAAGTTGTACTTCGGGGTCTCACCGGCGATCAGACACCGGATGAGATCACAACTGAATTAAATTCTTTGTTAGGTTTTTATCCAATTCAAGTAATTCAAATGAGGAAAAGAACCAACACGAATAATACCAGTAGTGTTGGTTTTGCTCCTGAACTTTATTTGATCCATTTTAAAAAGGATCAGGTTAATAATTTGAAAATTTTGGAAAAGGCTCGTCTTATGTTCCATTGTCGAGTAAAATTTGAACCTTTTCGTAAATCCCATACCAATTTTTTACAAAATATTACGCAATGTCGTCGTTGTCAAGCTTTTTGTCACGGCACTAAAAATTGTAGAATGAATGCCAGATGCATGTTTTGCGGCTCATTCGATCATGAAAAATCTAAATGCCTTTTTGGTGGTGATAAGCCAAAAACGGAATTTTTTTTAAGTGTGCGAATTGCGCAGGTAATCATTCCTCGAATTCGCTAGACTGTCCCATCAGGGCAAAAATTAATGCTTCTAGGAAAAATCCCAAAGTTTCCAGAAAAGTTTCTTCTCCTCCTTCCTCTTTTTCGTCTTCACACGTCGGGCCGGCAAACAACCTGCCTGTTCGCGGTCAGCCTCGGTCGACATTGGAATCACGGCTTGGTAATACCCGAAGTGATTTTAATGTTACCTGTGCTGAATCTGCGCCCCAGACTCGTTGTTTATCGTTCTCAGAGGTGGTTGAAAATGGGATTCCCTCTTCAGGTTTAACTAATAAAAATGGGAAAAAACCAAGTCTCAACGTTCATGCGAAGGCTTGGGAAAATCCCCGAAATTCAAATACTTGTTCTTCTCCTTCATTTTCTGATCCTAACAATTTTGTTGATTTGGGTGAGATTACTGAGGAAAAATTAAAATTTTTGCATCAAAATTTAATGGAAATGATGCAACTTATGTTGAAAGCAAATTCAATGTTTGAAGCTTTTCAAACTTCTTTTAATTATGCTAACAAAATTATTATGACTTTACGATTCCCTGATGGATCCAAATAGATGTTTAAATATTATGAATTGGAACGCTAGATCTTTGCTGGCTAACCAAGATGAATTCTTTTTGTTTTTGAAAACTCAAAACATACATATTGCTGCCATCACTGAAACTTTTTTAAAGCCAGACAATAACTTGAAAAGCAATGCTTTCTTTAAAATTTTACGGAATGATCGACTTGATCGACATGGTGGGGGTGTAGCTATTGTCATCAATAGTCGTCTTAAATTTAGACTTCTTCCTTCTTTCAATACAAAAGTCTTAGAAACAATTGGAATTGAATTAGAAACTTCTATGGGGAAAATTATAATTGTTGCCGCATACTTGCCTTTTCAATGCAGCGGTGAACAGAAAAATTTTTTGAAGGGAGATTTACAAAAACTCACCAGAAATAAATCTAAATTTTTTATTATTGGTGACTTTAATGCAAAACACCGATCTTGGAATAATATTTCATCAAATTCTAATGGGAATATTTTGTTAAATGACTGCTCTGCAGGTTATTATACTGTTGAATATCCTAATGGGCATACTTGTTTTTCTTCAATTAGAAATCCCTCCACAATTGATTTGGTTCTAACGGATTTAGGCGAGCATTGTAGTCAATTAGTTACTCATGCGGACCTCGATTCAGACCACCTTCCAGTAACTTTCTCTTTATCCCAAAGTCCCATTGAAAATCCTTTAAAATCAACTTTTAATTTTCAAAAGGCTAACTGGGAGCGATATATGAATTTTATTGAACGTAATTTAGATGTAAACGTTCCACTGAATTCAATAGATGATATTGATTTGGCTGTAGAAAATTTGACAACTTCAATAGTCAATGCTAAAGCCGCTTCAATACCTAAAGTTAAACATAAATTTAATCAACCTTTAATTGATGATGATCTTCAGTTTTTGATACGACTGAAAAACATTCGTCGACGCCAATATCAACGTACTAGGGATCCTTATTTAAAATTTATTTATTGCGACCTTCAAAAAGAGATCAAACGTCGTTTAAATTTCATTCGTAATGAAAATTTTGCTAAAGCAGTTGAGGACATAAAACCCTACTCAAAGCCATTTTGGAAATTAACTAAAATTCTGAAAAAGCCCCAGAAGCCAATTCCTACTTTGAAAGATGGGGATAAACTTCTTTTAACTAATTCAGAAAAAGCTCAAAAATTAGCCCAACAATTTGAGTCTGCTCATGATTTTAATTTAAACGTTGTTAGTCCTATTGACGCTCAAATTTCTCTAGAATTTGATGATATTCCTTAAAAGCAAAATGTGTTTGAAAGTTCTTGTGAGACAAATATTGATGAACTTAAATTGATTTTCAAAAAATTTAAAAATATGAAAGCTCCGGGGGAAGATGGGATTTTCTATATTCTTATTAAAAAGTTGCCTGATAGCACTTTAAATTTTTTAGTTAAAATCTTCAATAAATGTTTTCACTTGGCTTATTTTCCCAATAAATGGAAAAATGCCAAAGTAACTCCAATTTTGAAACCTGGAAAAAGTGCTTCAGAGCCTTCAAGTTATCGACCAATTAGTTTGCTTCCTTCTTTAAGTAAACTATTTGAGAGAGTTATTTTGAATAGAATGATGATTCACATTAATCAGAATTCAATTTTCCCTGATGAACAATTTGGTTTTCGTCATGGACATTCTACTACACATCAACTTTTGAGTGTAACTAATATGATTAACGCTAGCAAATCTGAAGGTTATTCAACTGGTGTTGCTCTTCTTGATATTGAAAAAGCTTTTGACAGTGTTTGGCACAAAGGTTTAGTAGCTAAATTAGCTCGATTTGATTTTCCTGTATATCTCACCAAAATTATTCAAAATTATTTGACTAGCCGAACCTTACAAGTAAGCTATCAAAATTCATGCTCTGAAAGGACTCCTATTAGAGCTGGGGTCCCTCAGGGCAGTATACTTGGGCCAATTTTATACAATATTTTTACTTCTGATCTTCCTGATGTACCAGAAGGAAAAGGTAGAAGATTATTTGCTGATGATACTTTGCTTTCAGCCAAAGGTCGAAATTTACGGGTGGTACGCAGTAGATTGCAACAAAATTTAAATTCCTTTTTGAATTACTTGAAAATGTGGAAAATTTCTCCTAACGCTTCCAAAACTCAACTTATTTTATTTCCCCATAAGCCAAGAGCAAATTTTTTAAAACCTAATGAAAATCATTCCATAACTTTTAATGGGGTTTCATTAGAATGGTCTGATCACGTGAAGTACTTGGGACTCACACTTGATCGGAATCTTACTTTTAAAAATCACATTGAAGATATTCAATCTAAATGTAATAAATACACTAAATCTCTTTATTCTCTCATCAACAGGAAATCCAGGTTGTATCTGCGAAACAAGATGTTAATCTACAAACAGGTCTTTCGACCAGCGATAATGTATGCAGTTCCGATTTGGTCTAGCTGCTGCGCGACGAGGAAGAAAGCCATCCAGAGGATTCAGAACAAGGTTCTGAAAATGATTTTGCGGCTTCCACCTTGGCACAGCACCGAAGATCTTCATCGGATTGCAGGCATAGAATCGATCGGAGAGATGGCCAACAAAATCATCTCCAACTTCAGAGGCAAATCGATGCAGTCTTCCATCGCAGAGATTCGTTCTCTTTACAATTAAGTTAGTTTATAGGATTTAGGATTAAGTTTATACATCTTTTTTTTTTTGCTTAACAGGATATTCTCCTATAAATCAAATTATTTATTGCTAAAGCAAATTTAAATCAAATAAACAATGTTTAAAATTAACTGTATCAAAGAGTTGAACTGATCATAATTGATCTGAACACTTTAATTTAACTTTAATAATGTAACTTAAATGTAATGGGATGGCAACCCTGGGTGTGGTGTTGATGGTGTTACTTCTTACAAGTAGAAGAAAAAATGTTGATTTTTTGGTGAAATAATTGTTTTTTGTTGAGTTTTATTTGTTAAAGCGAATTTTGAGGTGATTGTGTTTAGAAGAGTTGTGAAGTTTTAGTGAAAAGTGTTAACTATGAAGTGCCATTTATGTTTAAATATTTGTATTTTTTGTTTTCTTTGTGAGTCGAGAAAATGGCAGCAACTCGAAAAGCCTTTAGAAAAGTAGCAAGTCATTTTTTGAAAGAAGATGGCGCTGTTATGCCTTTTTTAAGTGATTTTCATCACGAGATGGCGCTGTTATGAGTTTTCGAAAGCTCATTATTCTTTTCAAATGGAGATGGCGCAACTATAGCTCTATATTTTTGTGCTGCCAGTTCATTAAAATTCGATGTATGGTTTTTTGATGACGTCGAGTGGCGAATTTTCACCCGATACCGTTGCCCACAGAAAAAATGCCTTTCAACAGGATACTAAGATAAGTATATTTTTCATTTCAATTCAAATTTGCTTAATGTATGTGAACCATACAGATAAAGTTTTAATTAGCTTGCCAAAAATTCGAAAGAAATAAAGTTCGTTTGTTGTTAGTAGTGAGTTTTTTGGCTACCCGCCGAGAAATCGAAGGCTTGTACAGTGTTCGGTGATGAATAATTTTCCCGCGTTTATTTCGTACGTGTATTGCAATTCCGCGTTTGGACGTGTTTTCTCTTGGTTTACAGCGCGCGATAAAAATGTTTTGTACGTGTATGTTAATTCCAATTTTAAATATTTCTAATGAGGTTAAATTCGGTTAGTTTTTTCTCTCTCTCCCTCTCCCTTTCTCTCGTTCTTGCTCTTCTCGTTTTAAACGCGTGATAAAATTCGGTGAGTTGCACCGGTGCCAAGTGCATTGTACTTGTATGACAATGCCACGTTAGGACGTTTTTGCTCTAAATAAAAACGCGATGTACTCGACAGTGTGCGACGCGACGATCATTAAATATTTAACTTTGCTTTGATCACATCCCTTCCCAAAGGGAATCCAGATCTTACATATTTACCTTCCCCACTAACAAACCACCCTTCCTGTGACGACCGTGGAGATTTAGAGGTGTATTCGGTCTCTAGTAGCAACGGAAGTCGAACTAACAATCCTTCCCTTTCCCCGATGAACCGTAAGGACGTGGCCGGCGCCGTTATTGACCATATAAGATAAGGAACCTTCGAAACGTGTACACAGAAAATGGTAAGCTAATCCCAAGCCCCATTTATTTGGATCTATGTACAATTTTGATGGTTCTTGTCAATCACGGAGTAGCAACTACTGAAATGTACGGTTTATCTAAGCTCAAGCTCAAGCAATAATGTAACTTAAATGTAATGATTAAAAGACTAATAAAGACATATTAAAAAAAAAAAAACAAACATACAGAAATTGCTTTTTATATATATAGATTGGAATATTTAGTTCTGCATACCTTTCCATTCAAATCTACCTTGTGTTATGTCGAATCGCTACCTGCATATACAAATACCTTGGCCTGCGGACAGGCGAGCTGTCAGGTAGCCCGCCTCTCGATCGGAGATTAAGTTGCTGACTACGGAGAAGGACGGACGCAAATCTTACACATACAATATAGATATGCCAGTTTTAAGAGAGCATGCATAGTCAGAGTCAGTTTTTTTTTTGAAGAATTCTTTATAAGAAAAAGCACTAGTCAGAGTCAGTTTAGTTTTAAAAAGATTTAATGCGTTTCAACGTTAATAAGATAAAAACGAATACTGTAAGCCTTTTTAAAAGTTAATTATACACATTATGACATCTTAATATGATCTAAATAAAAACATATTTTGCATAAAACATTCTTAATAATTGAAAACTTAATGTCAAAAGGTGAAAGAGAAATGTTTTTTTCCAGTATGTTTTAGATTAAAAGAACTCACCTGTTGTGAATTGTTTTTTTTTTTATAAAACTGCTGATAAAGCATAACATATTCGAAGGTCAAACGGTCCTGAGCACAACGCTAGAAGTAGAATGATCGGCACGGATTTTCCTTCGCAAACAGCTAGAAATATCTTTATTTGCCAAGATTTATCTGAGATAAGAACTTTACCGGACCCGGTTCACTTTAGCTAGATGGTTCTTCTAGGTCGAGAACAAATCCTTTGGCTAGCTATGGGGTAGAAGAGAACATCCAAGACGAAGACGTATCCCCATGTTTCCTTGAATGAGCTCTATGTGGGTGAGGTGGGAAGCAAGGGATTTGTGGAGTATTTGAGTGGAGTGAATATTTTAACCAAGATTGAGAAGTAGAAGTTGCTCGCTTGGAAGAATGGCCACTTGTAAATGGAATCGCCCTCATGTATCTACACCTATACTTATGTTCATACATGCACACATTCGCACCAACAAAAACACGACGAAATGATTTTATAAAGAACCGATTCTGACAAGAGAGAAAGCATCTAGCTTCTCGTGATGAATTCTAGTCTTTTAAAACAGGATTTTGACCTTTCTGGAGTTAAATTTTTCATATTAGCGATCTAAAACATCATTTGAAAAAAAATTATTAAATTTAGTAGAAAAACTTTGAAAAAAGCTGCGTTTAATGTCCAACATCTGCCAAAATGTTCGGACCCTTTTGAATTGACAATGGTAGCTTTTTCTACTGGTGTCATTCATTCCATTGGCCACAGTTTGGGGCCAAGATTGAGATTTATTTCAGCTCATCTTTAAATCATACAGAGGCTGGATTTATGGATAGGAAGAAGAAAACGATGATGTAGGAAGCCCGTCGTTGGGGGTGTTTCTATGATGATTGCTAAAGTTTTCGGAAAAGACCGAACGCTTGTTAGACGCTCCGGTGCACCCATTTAACTTGAAATTATGGAGATGCAGTAAACATTCATCAGAGTGTGTTAATTGAATATTGTTAAAAGTTTGAGAACGATGTAGAGAAATTTGTGCTGCCCCCCCTTCGGAAAGTTTTAAGTGCCGTGATGAATCCTTTCCAGTAGTTCATTATTGTTAAAAAGATGTAATGGTCTTTAAAGTTAAAAGGGCTACGGATCAAATCTCGATTGGAAATAAATTCAGAATTCAGCGCATTCAAATTTTTGTTGATCTGATTTTATTATATAACAGAAAAAAAGATAATTTGAACATATATGTGTAACCCATTTCGTGTTTTCTATCAGAAATTATGAATTGTGTTGAAAATTGTGGAATCTTTTATAAATGCGCTTAGAGACAGATATAGATCAATTATTTGATTCCAGAAATTGTCCTTCGGAATTTTTTTTGAAGAATTTTGTAAAATTTTGGAAATTCATTTTCCATATTCAGTAAAATCAAACTAAAAATTAAATAATTAGCTTTTCTTACTTCTAACTGTAAAGTAAAACTCTTATTCGAGATTCTTCCAGACACATTTATCAAATTTCACTCAAATTTATTGAATAGTTTCCCAAGCTCCGAAGCTGCTGTTATCAATTATTTACTAATTGAATTCGGAAAGCAGTAACTTCTTTGGCACCATGTCTCCTAGACCAGCTCGATGAATGCAAACTATGAAGTTGTGAGCAGATTTTGAGCTTCTAGGCGGAAGCTTGCAAGGATGTGCTGTCAGAGCAAACGAGGCGTAAAAACTGATGCTACTTTTCAGATTAGACGATGTTTTCAAGAGAAAATTTCTCTGAAAAAAACTTTTAATTTAAGATTTTCAAAATAAATCTTGCATTAATACATCAAAAGTCTTGAACTTGGAGCTGTCAATCAAAAGTCTAGGAAATAAAATCTTTGTCTAAAATATCCAAATCATGAAAACTTTTTCAAGAACACGAAATTTGGAATCAGGAATTTTAAGTCTTGAATTCAAAATAAGAATCTAGAATCTAGAATCTAGAATCTAGAATCTAGAATCAAGAATCTAGAATCTAGAATCTAGAATCAAGAATCTAGAATCTAGAATCTAGAATCTAGAATCTAGAATCTAGAATCTAGACTAGAATCTAGAATCTAGAATCTAGAATCTAGAATCTAGAATCTAGAATCTAGAATCTAGAATCTAGAATCTAGAATCTAGAATCTAGAATCTAGAATCTAGAATCTAGAATTTGAAATCTAGAATCTTAAATCTCGAATCTTGAATCTGCGATTTATAATATAGAACCTAAAATCAAGAACTTAAATCTAAGATCTAAAATTTAGATTCAAGAATCTAGAATCAGAAATCTAGAAACTAGAATATAGAAGCTAGAATCTAGAATCTAGAATCTAGAATCTCGAATCTAGAATCTAGAATCTAGAATCTAGAATCTAGAAACTAGAATCAAGAATCTAGAGTCTAGGATCTTGAATCTAGAATCTAGAATCAAGATTCTAGAATCTGGAATCTAGAATCTAGAAACTAGAATCTAGAATCAAGGATCTAGAATCTAGAATCTAGTATCTAGAATCTAGAATCTAGAATCTAAAATCTAGAATCTAGAATCTAGAATCTAGAGTCAAGAATCTAGAATCGAGAATCAAGAATCTAAAATCTCAATCTAGAATCAATCATTCATAATCTAGAATCTATAATTCAGAATTCAAATCTAGAATTTAGAATTAAGATTCTAGAATCTAGAATCAAGAATCTAGAATCTTGAATCTTGAATCTAGAATCTAGAATCTAGAATCTAGAATCTAGAATCTAGAATCTAGAATCTAGAATCTATAATCTAGAATCTAGAATCTAGAATTTAGAATCTAGAATCTAGAATCTAGAATCTAGAATCTAAAATCTAGAATCTAGAATCTAGAATCTAAAATCTAGAATCTAGAATCTAGAATCTAGAATCTAGAATCTAGAATCTTAAATAAAAAATCAAGAATCAAGAATCTAGAATCTAGACTACAGCATCTAGAATCTGGGATCTAGAATCTAGGATCAAGAATCTTGAATCTAGAATGTAGAATATAGAATCAAGAATCTAGAATCTAGAATCAAGAATCCAATATCTGGAATAAAAGATCTAGATTCTAGAATAAAGAATCTAAAGTCTAGAATCTAGAAACATGAATCTAGAGACTAGAATCTAAAATCTTAAATCTAGGAACGAGAAACAAGAAACTCGAATCTTGAATCTTGAATCTTGAATCTTGAATCTTGAATCTTGAATCTTGAATCTTGAATCTTGAATCTTGAATCTTGAATCTTGAATCTTGAATCTTGAATCTTGAATCTTGAATCTTGAATCTTGAATCTTGAATCTTGAATCTTGAATCTTGAATCTTGAATCTTGAATCTTGAATCTTGAATCTTGAATCTTGAATCTTGAATCTTGAATCTTGAATCTTGAATCTTGAATCTTGAATCTTGAATCTTGAATCTTGAATCTTGAATCTTGAATCTTGAATCTTGAATCTTGAATCTTGAATCTTGAATCTTGAATCTTGAATCTTGAATCTTGAATCTTGAATCTTGAATCTTGAATCTTGAATCTTGAATCTTGAATCTTGAATCTTGAATCTTGAATCTTGAATCTTTAATCTTGAATCTTGAATCTTGAATCTTGAATCTTGAATCTTGAATCTTGAATCTTGAATCTTGAATCTTGAATCTTGAATCTGGAAACTAGAATCTAGAAGCTAGTATAGACCTGAATCTTAAATCAATATTCTAGATTAAAGCTTCGAGATTTTTGATTCAAGAATTTAGAATCTAGAATCTTGAATCAAGAATAAAGAATTGAGAATCTAGAATTAAGAATTGAATTTAGAATCTGTAATCAAAAATCAAGAAACAAGAATCTTGAGGCCAGAATCTAGAATCGAGAATGTAGAATCAAGAATAAAGAATCTAGAATCAAGAACTGAGAGTCTGAAATCTAGAATTTAAGAATTCAGCAACTTGAATATAAAATCTAGAATCATGAATCTTAAATTATTTTGAATCTAGAAACTTGAATCAAGAACCTTGATCCCAGAATCTTGAATCTATAATCTATAAACAATAATCTGGAATCTAGAATCTATAATCTGAATCTAAAATCTAGCATCGAGAATCTGGAATCTGGAATCTAGAATCTATAATCTAGAATCTTGAATCTAGAATCTAATCTCTAGAATCTATAATCTAGAATCTCGGATCAAGAATCTTGAATCTTGAGTGTAGAATCTAGAATAGAGAATCTAAAATTTTGACCTAAGAATCTAGAATCAAAAATCTTGAATCTTGAATCTTGAATTTAAAATATAGAATCTTGAATCTAGAATCTTGAATCAAGAATCTGAAATCTAGAATCAAGAATCTAGAATCTAGAATCTTAAATCTGGAAACTTGAATCCAGAATCGAGAATCTAGAATCTAGAATCTAGAATCTAGAATCTAAAATCTAGAATCTAGAATCTTTAATCTAGAATCTAGAATCTAGAATCAAGATTCTAGAATCTAGAATCTTCAATCTGGAATCTTGAATCCAATATCGAGAATCTAGAATCTCGAATCTAGAATCTAGAATCTCGATTCTAGAATCTAGAATCTAGAATCTAGAATCTAGAATCTAGGATCTAAAATCTAGAATCTAGAATCTAGAATCTAGAATCTAGAATCTAGAATCTAGAATCTAGAATCTAGAATCTAGAATCTAGAATCTCGAATCTAGAATCTAGAATCTCGAATCTAGAATAAAAATCTAGAATCTAAAATCTAGAATCTAAAATCTAGAATCTCGAATCTAGAATCTTGAATCTTGAATCTTGAATCTAGAATTCAGAATCAAGAATCTAGAATCTAGAATCTAGAATCTAGAATCTAGAATCAGAATCTGGAATCTTGAATCTAGAGTCTTGAATCTAGAATCTCGAATCTAGAATCTGGAATCTCGAATCTAGAATCTAGAATCTCGGATCTAGAATCTGAATCTAGAATCTGGAATCTAGAATCTGGAATCTAGAATCTAGAATCTAGAATCCAGAATCTAGAATCTAGCATTTCGAATTCAAAATTTTGAATCTCGAATCTAGGATCAAGAATCTAGAATCTTGAATGTAGATTCAAGAATCTAGAATCTAGAATCTGGAATCTAGAATCTAGAATATAAAATTTAGAATATAGAGTATAGAATCTCGAATCTAGAATTTAAAATAAAGAATTTGGAATCTAGAATCTAGAATCTAGAATCTAGAATCTAGAATCTAGAATCTAGAATCTAGAATCTAGAATCTCGAATCTAGAATCTAGAATCTAGAATCTAGAATCAAGAATCTTTAATCTAGAATCTAGAGTCTAGAATCTAGAATCTATTATCTAGAATTTCGAATCTAGAATCTAGAATCTAGAATCTATAATCTAGAATCTCGAATCTAGAATCTAGAATCTTGAATCTTGAATCTTGAATTTAGAATCTAGAATCAAGAATCTAGCATCTAGAATCTAGAATCAGAATCTGGAATCTTGAATCTAGAATCTAGAATATAGGATCTAGGATCTAGAATCTAGAATCAAGAATCTGGAATCTAGAATCTAGAATCTAGAATATAGAATATAGAATTTAGAGTATAGAACTTCGAATCTAGAATTTAGAATCTAGAATTTAGAATCTAGAATCTTGAGTCTAGAATTTTGAATCGAGAATCTAGAATCTTGAATCTAGAATCTAGAATCTAGAATCTAGAATCTAGAATCTAGAATCTAGAATCTAGAATCTAGAATCTAGAATCTAGAATCTAGAATCTAGAATCTAGAATCTAGAATCTAGAATCTAGAATCTAGAATCTAGAATCTAGAATCTAGAATCTAGAATCTAGAATCTAGAATCTAGAATCTAGAATCTAGAATCTAGAATCTAGAATCTAGAATCTAGAATCTAGAATCTAGAATCTAGAATCTAAAATCTAGAATCTGAATCTAGAATCTAGAATCCAGAAATTAGAATCTAGAATCCAAAATCTAGAATCGAGAATCTAGAATCTAGAATTATAGAACCTAGAATCTAGAAACTTGAATCTTGAATCTAGAATCCAGAATCTAGAATCATGAATCTAGAATCTAGAATTTAGAATCTAAAATCCAGAATCCAGAATCTTGAATATAGAATATAGAATTTCGAATCTAGAATTTTGAATCTAGAATCAAGAATCCAGAATCTAGAATCTAGAATCTAGAATCTAGAATCTAGAATCTAGAATCTAGAATCTAGAATCTAGAATCTAGAGTCTAGAATCTAGAATCTTGAATCTAGAATCTAAAATCTAGAATCTAGAATCTAGAATCTAGAATCAAGGATCTAGAATATAGAATCCATAATCTAGAATCTAGAATCTTTAATCTAGAATCTAGAATCTAGAATCTAGAATCTAGAATCTAGAATATAGAATCCATAATCTAGAATCTAGAATCTAGTATCTAGAATGTAGAATCTAGAATCTAGAATACATAATCTAGAATCTAGAATCTAGAATCTAGAATCAAGAAACTAGGATCTAGAATCTAGAATCTAGAATCTAGAATCTAGAATCTAGAATCTAGAATCTAGAATCTAGAATCTAGAATCTAGAATCTAGAATCTAGAATCTAGAATCTAGAATCTAGAATCTAGAATCTAGAATCTAGAATCTAGAATCTAGAATCTAGAATCAAGAATCTAGGATCTAGGATCTAGAATCTAGAATCTAGAATCTAGCATCTAGAATCTTAAATGAAGAATCAAGAATCTAGAATTATGAATCAAGCATCTAGAATCTAGCATCTAGAATCTAGATGCATCTAGATGCTATCTAGCATATTGAATCTGGAATTTGGAATCTCTATCTAGAATCTAGAATTTAAAAATAAGGTGTAAGAACCTGAAGCTCGATTCCAATATCAAGAATTTTTAGATGGAATCTAGAGTTAAGAACCTTAATCTAGAATATGAATCTTGAATATAGAAACAGGAATCCAGTATCTGTGAATTTGAAACTAGAACATAAAAATAAGAATCTAGAATCTTGAATTTGGAATCTTTAATTATTTGATTCATGATTAAAAATTCCAAATTCAAGAATCTTGGATCTAGAATCCAGAATCTAGAAAAAGGAATCTTTAATCTAAAATCTGGGATCTTGAATCTTGATTCTTACATCTGGAATCTTGAATCTAGAATCTTGAATCTAGAATCTTGAATCTAGAATCTAGAATCTAGAATCTAGAATCCAGAATCCAGAATCTAATCAAGAATCTTGAATCTAGAATTTAGAATCTTGAATCTAGAATCCAAAGTCTTGAATACAGAGTCTATGTTGAAACAAGAACTTAAAGTCTAGATTCAGATGCCAAATCTGGTATCTAGAAGCCAGAGTCTAAATTGTAGAATCTTGAAGTCAGTTAAAAAAATCTTGAACCTAAAATATTGCATATTAAATTCGTAATCTGTATTTTTGAATCTCTGCAACTAAGATAAAATCATCGTTGTGTTCATAGGACCAAATTGAGTTAGCAATTTACGTTTAGACCAACTGAAGCATATGCCAATTCGGTGAAACAAATTAATCGAGTTTTCAAAATTCTGCTAGCTAACTTCTAGGTGGCTTGGCATCCGTTTGAAATCTCGGAAAGGGTTTCTAATTTTAACACGTTCGTTTTTTTTTCTTCGCCATAACAACTTTCTCGTGAGCACCGCGCGCGTGGCTTCGATTTATGGAGATATGTAGATCCAGCAGCAAGACGAACGTCTGAAAAAAAAACGGACGGGATCAGAAAAGTTTTGCCCAGCTCATACGATTCCAGGGATTTCCGAGCACAAACTTCCGGAGCCGGATGATTTTCTGGGGAAAAACTGCTGAACCAGAGCGCTCCGTTTCGAAGTGAGGGAGAAGATATGTGCGATGCGATATGTGTTAGCGATGGCACCGTTTCCGGCTTTGTGTGAAATGTGAGAAAGGGTCTGAACAGAAAATTGGCTTAAATCGCTGTTAATTAGCATAAATAAATTCTATTCCGGATACTCGTGTCTCAACGAATGGATGCTAATGAAATTTAAAACTTTTTGCTAGTCCAACTTTAGACGTAAGCTGTTGGCAGCCGTTTCCCATTGGCTGCTGTACTTTTACACAGAAGTAATTTTTTTGTAGTTAACAATCTTGTTATAATCGTAATAAGAGAATATTTTTAGTATGGAATCAAATGAGAAATCACCATACTATTTTTTGAGGTTCACAATATTTAGCACCTAGTAAGACACTCTCAGAACCGGATGTATCAAGTTTTAGCTCTGTTTTCCTGTCTACCTCATCAAAAAGCTTTTTCTATATCGGATTTTCGGCTCTCCAAATCATTGTTTAGTTTCTAAAACTACCCTCCAGATCTCGTTTTTAGCACTCTTAAAAAGATTCCAACTCCAGTTACGGCCATGAGGGAAAGCTCTAGACGAGCTCTCGGTTGTTTTTGTTGGTTCAGCTGATGCGTGCCATAAATCGCCCGGTCTTGACAGAATAATTTCGAGAATGCACTACAGGGCTAATAAATTTATCAACTCGCTAGCTGCTAGTCTCAAACTAGGTATGTACTACTACTAGCCAAGCAAAGCGCCCATGGAGTTCAATGCGCAAAATATGAAAGCAACACTTCTACACTACACTCTTTTTTTTACCGGGAATGTGTGTGTATGTTGCTTCAGTGACGACGAACAGCGGGCTTTTAGCGAAAATGGATCTCGAGTTTAGTGTGACCCACAATATTTGCGGCGTGTCTAAGTTGAGGGGTCGAATTTTAAAAAAACAAAAGAGATCAGATATCAAACAAGCAACTTGATATAGCTCAAACCATAACAAGACTTAAGTCAAACAACCTGACCTAAAAGTAAAATTTCTTAGCAAAAATACTTTAGAGAAGTGCTTTAATAACACATTTAATTTTTACTCCCTACCTGATATACTGACATAGTGAAGTCATCTTTTGACAACTCATATTTACAACCATAGATTTGCTTTACTGTGATTGTCGCTGAATTCTTTAAAAATCAGCTACAGTACTGTGGCTATATTTAGAGGAATTCATCCACTTTCTTTGAAATCGACGTAACCTACTTGCTCCAAAGACTAAAATTGTCTGAAATTGTGTTTCAAATACCTGAAATTGTGTTTCAAATTTTGAACTCCTTCAGACTTCTACAAAGCAGGAAATTTTCTTCAATAAATTCATAAATTGGCATGAAACTCATTAGCATGCTCGGTTCAAAAGAAGAAACAAAATATATGTTAGTTTTTTCAACAAAATGTACTATTTTCCCATATATTCAATGTTAAAATTTATTCATGTAAACGTTACTTAAAAATTCTTCGAAAACATAAATAAGTTTCGGACCAAAACGTAGATTTAAAGACCCCCAGGTTTGAGAGATTCAGGAATGATACTGATTTTTTTCTTCTTAGACTTTGAATAACATATGAAAATATTTTAGTTGGATATTATCGGATAATCAGGTCCAAGGTCTACAAAACTTTAAATTTAGTATCAATTGGATGAGAAATAAGTAGGGTGATCTAACCGGTTTTACCGAAACCGGTAAAACCGTCCATTTTCCAATACCGGAAATACCGGCTTTTGGGACGATAAAAAACCGGTATTTCCGGTAAGTTTTTCGTCATTTTTTGGCATTGCAATAAAAAAGACACAGCTAATGTTTTTTTACCAAATATGTATTAGTACAAATACACAAATTTTGTACAATCAGCTTAAACATCTAAGCTCAATAAACTTTACTGGAAGATTTATGTGAGATTTGATTATTTCTAAAACTGATCGATGTAACTTTTTAAATAAATGCTTTAGTTGCGTTCAAAAGACCATTGACAAGCTGCCACCTCTCTCTTAGATTATAATTTTTCATGAAACTTTATACATTTTGTGGAGCGTTAGTTCAGCTATCGAACTAAAGCTCCACAACATATAAAGACTGTACAAGTGTACAATGACTGAAAAAAAGATACAGCTACAAGAAATTTAAGATTGCTTCACAATAATCACTGTATTTTTCATTGGAAAACTGGAATTCGGTCAAAATATGCAAAAATGTTTTATTTTTAAACAGGCCAAGTTCATCAAAATCGTTCTAAGCGGAGCCGGGCTTTCACAAATATAAAATTAAAATTTTTGGTTGGTTGAAAACTGTTTAGAAACTTCCTACTATGTTTTAAAACATAAAATGTTTCAACAGAGTCAGCATCTAAACACATGTTTGAATGTTTGTATGAAATTTCTCTATCAATATTTCAAGGTTAGTGATGGAAATCTGTTATTTTTGTTCTTAATGCTGTTGAAGCATTTTCTTTTTCCAGACAAAGCAGGAACAAAGTTTTTTTTATAAATTTGCAATAGCACTATAGCAACAAAGCGTATGGTTCAAATCCAAACAGCTTTATTTATTGCTGAGTTTTGACCGGTCATTCAATAATTTTTTATTTCCATTCTATTCTATTTGTACACTTTAATTTTGGAAAGGCAAACTTAATGCGATCACGACCTAGGTTGCAGAGAAAACAGCAGTATTTTAGACAACAATGATCTGTAGTTCTGTGAGTCAACCAAAAATTGTGTCAGTGATATGAGTTTTGCTTAGTATTTAATTAAATCGTTTTTTAACGAAAAATCTTTTTATATATCAAATTTCATATCATTTTCATGAAAGACTTTAGAAATTTTTACTACAATGTAAAATCTGTACTTAAATTTTAGTAGTGTTTACAGAGAATGGGAAAAAAAAATTGTTAAAAATTATATGAAACTTCTATAATTGCTGCAACCTCTTAGCGATATTATAATAAAAAGGATGATAAATATTATGATTATCATGATGGTGATGATAGTTTTATGACGGATAATTTAAAGGCACAATACCATCTTTTTCAATTGAAGATGTTGCTAAATCTATTGCGATATAAATTCTGAGTCTTTTTCGTCATTACTACTGCAGTTAGACGAAACATTTTCATGAATTCGATATATTTTCAAAAATACCGGTTGAGCGAGACGTAAGGATGCTTAAACATGTTCACAATTTCAAGCGGGTTGAGAAAATAGCTTGAAATTGGAAGATTTGTTAATAGAACAGCTTGAAATTGAAAGGCGAGTTGAGATGAAAGCCTGAACAAATCAATAGAAATTTCAGGCGAGTTGAAAAGACAGCTTTAAATTGAAAAGCGAGCTGAGAAGACAGAATGAACATATCGATGAAATTATCAAGGGCTTTGAGAGGACAGCAAGAAATAAAAAAGGCGAGTTGAGAGACAGAATGAACATATCGATGAAATTATCAAGGGATTTGAGAGGACAGCAAGAAACGTATCGATAAAAATTACATAACAAGCGAGTTGAGAGGACAGCTTTAGATTAAAAGGCGAGTTGAGAGGACAGCTTGAACAAATCGATTGAAATTTTCAAGCAAGTTGAGGAGACAGCCCGAACAAATCTTTAGAAATTCCAAGCGAGTTGAGAGGACAGCTTAAAATTGAATGGCGAGTTGAGAGGACATTATATATGAATATATCGAAAGAAATTTCAAGCAAGTTGAGAGGACATCTTAAAATAAAAAAGGTGAGTTGAGAAGACAGCCTGAACATATCGACAGAAATATCAAGCGAGTTGAGAGAACAGCTTTAACATATCGATAAAAATTTACATGCGAATTGAGAGGACAGTCTGAACAAATAGATATGAATTTCGCGATTTGAGAGGACAGCTTGAATTTTAAAAGCAAGTTGGAAGGACAGCCTGAATATATCGTTAAAAATTTCAAGCGAGTTTAGAGGACTGCTTGAATTTGGAAGGCAGTTGAAAGGACAGTCTGAAATAAAAAGAAAATTCAAGCAAGTTGAGAGGCCAGCTTGAAATTGAAAGCGAGTTGAGATGAAAGCCTGAACAAATTAATAGAAAATTCAAGCGAGTTGAGAGGGCAGCTTGAAAATTAAAAGTGAGTTGAGAGGACTGCCTAAACATATCGATAGAAATTCCAAGCAAGTTAAGAGGACAGCTTGAAATTAAAAAGGTAAGATGAGAGGACAGCCTTAAAATATCGATAAATATTTCAAGCGAGTTTAGAGGACAGCTTTAATTTGAAAGGTGAGTTGAAAGGACAGTCTGAACAAATAAATAGAAAATTCAAGCGAGTTGAGTTGAAACTGATGGCGAGTTGGGATGAACACTTGAACAAATGAATAGAAACTTCAAGCGGGTTGAGAGACGAATTTCCGCTACGAAAGTATTCGAAAACTGCTCGTTTTGGCATTTCTGTCACTCACTGTACCTGATCAGTGAATGCAACTTTAGCATTCAATCAGTGTCAGCGAAAGGTACTGATAATTTCAACAAAGATTTGTTTTTTCCATTTTTGTAAATTGTGAATTGGGGTCCGAAAAAAAAACCACGACTTGAAAACCGCTAAGACTATGGATAATGGATGAATATAAATTTCTTGATGATTGAATTTATGGCATTTAATAATGACAAAAATATAACAAATGAAGTAAACATAAGACCTCCTTAAAACCTAAAGGTATGAGCCGTTTCAAATAAAGAATTTAAAAAAAATGTAAAAATAAGACGAAAATCTGACAAATATATCATATGTATATGACAAATGTATATGACAAATCTGATCAAAAATAACAAAATGTACATATATGACAAATGTGATCAAAAATCGCAAAATTATGAAAACATGTTATAAATTTGTTGAAAAAATGACAAAACAATGACAATAGTTTGAGCAACATTCGACAAATATGACAACAATTTGGCAATAAAATGACAGAACAAATATTTCAAAATAATATCATAACTATTACAAAAAATTTACAAAACATAACAAAAATCTCACAAATGAGACAAAAATTTGACAAATGTGATAAAAATATGATAAAGAACATAAAAATATAGCAAAATTTTTACAGCACAATGACAAAACATGACAAAAAAAAACAAAATTATTACAAAGTCTAACAAATATGAAATAAATTTAACTATAAATTCGAGAAACCTTTGTCAAAAATATGACTACCTAATGTGATAAATATTAGTCAAAATTATGACATAAATATTTTAAATGTGACAAAATTATCACAAAAAAATGACAATAAAATGAAAAATGTGGTAAAAAATGACAACAATCTTGAAGAACCCACATCTGCAATATTAAATCTCTTTGTCATATATTTACAAATTTTGACGACATAGTCGGATTTTCGATCCTTCAATTCTGAATTTTCAAATTTTTTTTTTCGTCAAATTTTTTTCACGCATGTCATATTTTTATTCACTCAGAAAAATACTCTTACGTATGATTCTCTTTTAAATTGGCGCTATAAGAAAAATCATTGAAATTCATTAGATTGGCTTATGACGCGAATGAATTCTGAGATGAACACCAGCTTCAATGAACGGTTTTTGCTTTTCATGAGAGAATCATGCACTATGGTCACCAGCAGCAGCAAATCAACACCAGGACTAAAGTAAATCAAACAATGTATTTTAAGTTTGCAAATAAATTCAATGTTATCAAAAATAGAACTTGATCTCAAACTTACCATCATCATTAAATTATGTTCTTTCCTTTACTATGTAAAGGAAAGAACATAATTTAATGATGATTTATTCAGTTGACGATGAAAAAAAAATACTAAACATGAATGAATGTGTATTATATTTTTTATAAGATGTTATGCTGAAAATTGCTGTGTTTCTAGTGTATAGCGTATATTTCTTGTATAATCTGGGACTTACGGATCATATCCGACACATGAATATTGATTTCATTACTCAATTTTGAAAGCCTGTATAATCTGGGTCCTCTGAGCAAAAATCTGTGTCTAAATTTGTGTCTGGCCAATGTCTGGACGAAGGGTTAAAAGTCTGCGTTTTAAAGACAAATCTGAGTACCTCGCAACCCAGTTTGTCACATCAAAATAGTGATCTTAGCACACTCAGAAAAATACTAATATGTATACCATAAGATTCTCTTATGAAGTGGCGCCAAAGTAAAAATCATTGAAATTCATAAGATTGTCTTATAAAGCGTCTGGGTCTGGGTCTGGGTATAAAATAACTTCATGATCACCGTCAGCAGCACATCAGCGCCTGATTCCAACAAAGTCATTTTGCCGTCTCCGGTCCATTGAACTTATCCTTTTCGCCGGTCAACATGCTGAAAAGTAAACAAAAAAAAATTGTATTTCAGTAAAGAAATAAGTTGGACGATCACAAAAAATAAACTTACCATTTGGAATTACAAAATCACTTTTAGCTTAAAGAAAAACTAATAGCTCCACAAGTGGTAAGCGCTTCGTATGACGAAGAAAAAATGACTGATGAAATGAAAGTGTCCATTATTTTTTCACAACTGCAGTTAGTACTTAATTTCCGCAAGGCTAGCGAGTCGAACAAGTTTTGTCATTATTCAACTAAACTGAATGATAATAGAAGGGAGCTTTTTTTCACTTCCAGCGATGTTCGCTTGAAACTGAAAATAAAGGTTGGATAACCTCATGAACCTGCAAAGAACTGAATGTATACTGACCACCCATGTTGCCGATTGGTGAATGAGTGTGCAGAGTGCTTTTGGGATTGAGCCTTCTGTTCATTCTCGTATGAATCTTGTTGAAATTGAACTGACCGATACCCTGCAGTAAATTCAGCTGATAATTTAATACTGACACCGAAAATTTGCAGCACTGTTTCGTAGCACAGGGCACAAAAACGTGGTTGTTGGATGTATTAATAAGTCTTCTTTTGGGATAGAAAAAAAATACTACTCACCTGTTCTGAATAAATTGATAGGCTAAGTAGTTTTCAAAGTGGGCTCTACCGCCCCGGTCGGGGGTGTTGAGTGTCACAAGATAACGCAGTGTGTAAAGTCAATGCAATGGTTCATATTCATAACGAATTGACTTCTTCAGCTGAATATCTATTTGGACTGGGTGCTGTAAACTAATGAACCAATTTTCATAAATGTCCGCTTTTATGAAGCAACTATTTTCATATTTTTGAAATTCCTCATAGAGGAGAAGAATTAACCAAATTCATAGTTATACATTGAAGGCTGCGATGTCAGAGCTTTGATAGCCGTCGGGGAATGCAAATGAGGTGTAAAAAACGTGCATTATCTGGAAAAACCTAATCAAACGCACGAAACTTGATGTAAAAAAGACAATGAACTTTATTTTGCTAACCGACTCAGATAGTGCACTGGGCAAGATATTGGACTGACAAGCGAAGATGAGATGTTGCAGTGAGTTCGATTCTCATTATGTTTTTATTTTTTGGATGACTTATCCAATAGGGTCCCATTCAATCCCATACAAAGTTTTTCTTGTTTCGCTTGAACAGGTTGCACGTTGTGCGAGGACTAAGTCTTCTCTATCGCGGTTACTTGTGAAGTCCATAGTAGGCACCACTTCCGGTGATCATTCACCGCCGGATTTCATTCAGCTGTCATTTTCTGAGGTCACCAGTGAGCCGAGATAGAAAAAGCCTTCGACTATCTTCAGCTCGCCGCCAATTTGACCAATCTAGTGTTCAGCGTTATTTCATGGTTAGCTTCTTAGAGAAAAATATTTAAAAAAAAACCAACTCAACACGCCCCATCGCGATACCCACATACTGGATACTGTGTAGCTTTCGACTAGCAGTTGCCGTTCGTTTTTATGAAATATGATGGATTTGTGAAGTGGACTATCCGGAGTGTCACCGGGAAAGCGAGCCTCGCCATCCCGGGTTGGAGCGATGTTTTTGGCAGCTCTGGTGGAGTGCTCGGGAAAATTTGAAATATGCAACGAGATCCCGTCAGGGATGTTTTATATGGTTTTTCCACTTTAGGCTCGCATGGAAATGAGGCCAAACCATATCATCAAGACGCGATTGAGGTGCTGGAGAGCCGGCACTGCGCGAGGGCGTTTCCTGAATTTATGTTTTTATTAGACTTATTGAAATATTTCTCCACCGTGGTTGCTACACTACAGTTGACCGAGATAAATTGGAAATATAAGGATCGATATGAGATGGATATCTAGATGGTTTTCATAAACTATAGAAGCAAAATGATGCATCATTATAATGGAAAACATCTAGAAGAATCTTTATTTGATGTTTTATTTCAAATTAGAGTTTTTTCTCTTTCATTGCTCCAGCAAACTTTATTTAATGAAACAAAATGCAGAAAAAAAAAACAATCAAAATTTATTCGAGCACGCGGAATGATGAAACAGAAATTTGCCATTCGGAACATTTAATCACAATTGAATATCAATTATCGAATGTACCCACTTTGCCCAGTCACGCCTATTCGGAATCGAAAAGAAAAGAGAACCGAAACGTCAACCATCGTACCTAAGCACTTTCGTTTCATTTTGCCAAAACGAAGTACCGATTTGCGAAAAAGCACGTTAGCTTTTCCGATCTCGAATACCATCACGGGTGTCGTTACTTTTTCTACTCTGGTGCCAAATACATATTTTTTCTTCGTTTCGTCAGCACTCCACCCCAGGAATTGCCATTGAGCTCACTTCCACCAAAAAGACGTCTTTTTGGCTGCCCCACCATCGAAATGGGCGAAGAAAAGTCCGAACCAAATGGCGCGATAAAAAGGTGTACTCTCATAAATATTTATGAATCAACCAACGACGATCTGGGCGGGTAAAACGGCAAAAGTGGGGGAGTTCCGGGGGGAAACTCCTACAACATGACTGTAATTTGTTTAAAGAGAGTGAAATTATTTTTGATACGGTAGTATATCTTTTGCATTTTTTTACTTCTTACGGGACAACATGAGAAATGGCTATTCCGATGTCTTGTAAGAGGAAGGAAGTTGCAGGATCTACCTTCCAGTTGGAAAGTGGCTCACTTCTTAAGATGTTTCCATGTTTCGGTTTCACGATTCTCATGTTTTCAAGCTGTTAAGGAGGGTGTGAGCATTGTTGTTTTTTGGTTTTTTTTTCTCGTCAGAAGGTGAGTTTTTTGGTTGATTGAATGGCGCTCTTCATCATAATGAATTGTAGCGATGTGTCTTGTCCAGCTCCCGGATGGATTTGAATAACGAATCGCTCTGTTGCATGTTGGATCTGTCATTCATTTAGCTTGAGTTTTGGTTTGGTTCTGCAGTTTAATAGCAACCGTTTAGGGGGTAATCTTTGAAGAGATTTCTCATCTTTTTTCTGATTTGTATTACCAAATATTTTCTATGAGAAATATTTCTAGTAATATTTTACGTCCCATCCATTTTGACTTATTAAAGTTTTTGGAGTGTCAATTTGACACTTCTAACTTAAATCGCTATATACTCTTGATTTTTCATTTATTTTATGATCGAGAATTCTGAAGTTATTAGCTTTACGTTGCGATTAAGGATATATTTTATGATATTTTTTAGGATCATGACCACAAAAAAATGTAAAACATTTGTGTAAGAACTGTACTTTTCAATCAATGAACCGTCACAAAAGTTTAATCACACAGCAGATTCATCATCATTTGGAAAGTTGACGTAATTTGATTGTCAAAATTTTCAAAATCAGTCAATAAAATGGAACGTGAATATCTGGTTAAAAAAAAGTTTATTTTAAGAGAGCGAATGCTGGGTTCGGGAGGGTGGTTCAAATGATTCTTCAATATTTGTTGCACACTGTTCTTCATCCTCTCCTTAATTTTAAATTTAAGGGTAATTTTAATTTGAAAAACTTTTCATCACACGCCCGTGAAGACCAAAACGATGAAATGTGATGAAAAGTTTTTCAAATTAAAATTACCCCTCCGCTCATTTTCAACATCTTTTACGTTATTCTAATCTTCTATCCGTCTATAATCATTCACTTCTTGAATATTATTTCTCAAAGAATATAAAATTTCACCGATATAGCCGATAAAACAATTTAATAAAATCCTTTTTTATATTTTTTTTTTATTTGAAGCTCTCATTCTAGATTTTCAATTTTATTTGATCTGAAACAAAATAATTAGTAACCATTTTGCAACAATTTATATTCTAAAAAATGGAATATCATACTTTAAATCATTTTATGCACTTTATTCTAAATCTTAAACAAAGAGAAAATTTGCGATAAAGAGTAAATTTGTGATACCTAAAGCTATTTTTAAATGGAGAGTCCTAATCAACAAAAAATGAAATAACCAAACTTTCAGATTTAGAGTGGGTTTAATAGTTCAAATCAAAAGCATCAAAGTTACATGAAATTTCAAATGTTACTGTGTTTATGAGCCAGAAATAGTTTGACGATATAATTTTCATAAATCTTGTTTTCTCACCGTGTTTTTGCTAATGATTTAACACTGATTTTGGTAGATATTTGTGCACTAGCTTTTTTTTGTCAAATTATGTCAATTACTTTAGATTTAGGGATATCGCGTTAAGAAGTTTTAAAAATTATCAGTTATCTTAACTTAAGAGTAAAACCAACCAACGGATTGAGTAGATAACCGTCATTCTTATTGTTTCTCTTTTGAATTCGAAGCACTTATACTAGATTTTTAATTTCATTTGATCTGAATCGAAATAATTAGTAAAAATGCAACAAAAGATTTATGAAAAAATGAAAAGTCGTATTTTCATCTTTATGCACACATTGTTCCAAATTTGGAATATTATAAAAAAAATAAATCAAGAGTTGAATTCTGATTCATTAAACTGTATTTTAATGAAGAGTCTTAATAAATTTTAAATGAAATAAACAAATTTTCAGATTTTGAGTGGGTTTTCCATAAAGTTTAAATCAAAAGCTTGCTGATTTGCAATTGATACCTGTATTTTTCAAGGTCATTTATATTATGAATAGCTTATGTGATGGATTTGAAACGCAATAACATGGATTTAAAATTAAAATTGTGATTTTTAGATTTTGACACATTGGGGGATTTTTTTTATTATCTGACGGAATTGCGCCGGGGGTCTTCAGATTTTCCCCAAAATTGAAAATTTGGTTAATTTTTGCGACTTAAAAACACATTATTTTTTCAGATTTCTAACATTTTTATTTTTTGAGTTAGCTTCGGTTAGATTTTTTTGTCATTAAAAAATAACCATTTTTCAAAGCTACATAACTCTGTTATTTTTCAACGGAAATTATAAAATAGCACATCAAAATGCATTGAAATTTTTTCAGCTTTCCAAATAGTATAGTTTAAAAAAATTAAATAATGACCTTCAACATGAAAAGTTGTAAATAAACTTTAAATGGCGTCTAAAAGTACCGTCTGTACCACCGAATATTTTGCAAAAAATACCATTGTATAGCTTGATTCATGATGCAACTTTTGTATGAAGACACCAAAGTGGGCCACTAACACCTTGGAGAGTTATGAAATAAATAATGACAATAAATCTCTTTTTTTGCATCGAAAACAAACAATGGTCGAACAACTGCACTCACATATGGAGATAGCAAGCACTCCTAACAACATGGAAACAAAAGAACTTATCAAAGCAGGTAAAAAACACTATTTTTCGTCCTTTTCAGACTGCCCTTACTCGCATAACAGTCCCATATGAATTTTCGTCATTTTAGGTCAACATAAGGCTTCAAAATAAAAGACTAAAAAAAGAGGTTTTATTCTAGAAATTTCGAAAAAAAAATATCAATTCGTGGCTGTCCTATATGAAATATACCTGAATAACAGTCCCATATGTGAAATACCACGGATTTGATTACTTTTCAATGTTTCATTAATTAAGATTTAATCACCGTGATTTATGTTTAGAAATTAATTTTTACGGCCTTATCGGTGAATGTTATGTTCTCATAATGAGAACATTTCAAGAATTGAAAATTATAGATGGATAGATGAAGATTAGAAGAAAATTAGAGGTGTTGAAATGAGCGGGTAGAAATTTTTAAGAAGCATTTTCACCACATACTTAACTTTTGTTTCTTTCGGTGAAATAGTCTTTGGTTTATTGCATTGAATCATTTAAACATTTTTTTAAACTCACTTTATGTCGAATGATGCACACTAGTTTTCGAAGGCAGGTCTGACTTTCTTAGGAATGACTTCCTGAGCGAAAAACTATCGGATGCAATCAAAAATCGTAAAAAGATTCAACTTACAATGTGGAATTCATGATATTTTTTTTGCAAAAGTTTGTTTCTTTTTCTGACAATTGCATTAAGAAGTTCAAAAATGATCAAATTTAAGTCTTAGAAAGTAGCTTGGTGAGAAAAATATATTTTGTATGGGACTGTTATGCTAGTAGATTCGAAAAAGGTTTCAAATATGGTCGATTAACAGTCCCATAATGAATAAAAATGGTGCTCTCGACCTCACCAATAACCCAATTTCGAAAATTTCAGGCCTAACGATTTATTATGACAACCTAGAAACGATTTTCGTTTATGCTGAAAGCGGTGGTCAAAATTTAAAAATATATTCCAAAACAGAAAAAACTGATTGTCTCGCTTGCTTATCTTTGTATATGGGACTGTTATGAAAGAAGGGGCGGTAGATTGTTGCAGCTTAACTGACTTCAAGTTATATCCAAAAATCTAATAACGTATTCGTTTATACCCAGTTTTGCACCAGACCACAACAAGTTATGCACATTTTACTGTCATTTTTAGAAGTTTATGCGCTAAGTTTTGCATATGTTATTAACCAGATTTGATTTAAAATGGACAGTGGAGCACTGAAGATTCGTGGGTGGGCGATCGAGGTAGCAAAACACTGACGACGAATTATGTTCGTTCTAGTATGGTAAACCTCAAAACTGGGTGAATGTAGAAAACGAATACGGTAAAAGTATCATATTTTCATCATCAGCCTGGGCTAGCAATACTGAGCTCTTTGATTATTTCTACAACATTTGTGCCACTTTCTCATACTTTTTTGATAAATGGGAAAGGATTTTGGTGTCCAGTGCTTAGCTCCCGATATAAAAACTATGTAAAGCATGTCTATATTTCATTTTTTAATCACATTTTTGTGATCCCAAACACAGGGACTGAACCTTCTACTATTGGCATTGATTATGCTTCACAATGATCTTTGAGTTATATAGTATATGACCAGGTTGTAAAAGCAACATTCCCATTATTAGTTATATCACTTAAACAATACGATACTCAGAATTTTGGTTAAGATTTAAAGGCAGTTATGCTGCAAACACTCTACAAAGCACAAAAAAGTAGTGTTTTTTACCTGCTTTGATAAGTTCTTTTGTTTCCATGTTGTTAGAAGTCCTTGCTATTTATCTCCATATGTGAGTGCAGTTGTTCCACTATTGTTTGTTTTCGATGCAAAAAAAGAGATTTATTGTCATTATTTCTTCCATAACTTTTCAAGGTGTTAGTGGCCCACTTTGGTGTCTTCAGACGAAAGTTGCATCATGAATCGAGCTATACAATTGTATTTTTTGTAAAATATTCGGTGGTGCAAACGGTACTTTTAGATGCCACTTAAAGTTTATTTACAACTTTTCATGTTGAAGGTCATTATTTAATTTTTTTTAAACTATTCTATTTGAAAAGCTGAAAAAATTTCAATGCATTTTGATGTGCTATTTTATAATTTCCATTGAGAAACAACAGAGTTATGTAGCTTTGAAAAATGGTAATTTTTTATTTACATAAAAATCTAACCGAAGCTATCCCAAAAATAAAAATGTTAGAAAACTGAAAAAATAATGTGTTTTTAAGTCACAAAAATGAACCAAATTTTCAATTTTGGGGAAAATCTGAAGACCCCCGGCGCAATTCCGTCAGATAATAAAAAAAACCCCATTACGGACTGCGAAGAAAAATTTGCCGAGAAACCCCTAAATTCGGCTTTCTCTATATAAAAACCACAGGGCTACATTCTACAAACAAAGAAATTTTGAGTTATTCATGTGTTTAATTGTCTAGTAGAACGTTTCCTTAATAAATTTAAAACATTTGAGTAAAAGAGAGAATCTTTCTTTTTGTTAAAAACCTCAATACATATTTTGCAATCTAGTCATGAATTCATTGTAAACGCATGTGAAAAAAGCATTGGTAAGGAGTGAATTCGAAAAAAGTGCAACACTTTGTTTCGTGTATAACTTCTGAATGTATGGATGGAAATTGATGAAATTTTCAGTGAAGCTACTTGGTGATGTAATGTGTACGAGCACAAAATTTGGTGACAATCTGTCCAGTGGTTTTTGAGATAGCGTCCAATTTCCAATAGTTCACTGACAACATTTTTTGGGCAAATCAAAAGAAGTCCCAGTGGGAGACCCAAAAACAGCTCTGAAAATCAACTATTTGACCAAAGTTTACATGGTAAATCGTTTGAGAAGTCCTAGAGAATCCAATAGTGGGCTTAAATTTGAACAAAAGTGAAGATTATTAATTTCATGAAGTGAGAGGTGTGTGAGAAGTTTTTTCAAGCTCAATCCGAAAGTATGAATGAGAAATTGATGGAAAAAAGGAAAAAAATTCTTTCTGGTACGTCTAACTAACTTATAAAATATGCTTAGCTTCATTTCTACAAGGTAAAAAACATGCTCAACGTTAAAATAAATAAAATACGGTGGTCAAATCGGGCGCAAAATATTTAGACTGATTGTGGGGAGATATTTTGAAAAATTTCGTAACGGACAGCAAAACGAACCTGGCAGGTTCCCAACTAGAAACTTTTCGTTGAAAAGTCTCGTCTGTATTCCCTGGAGCTAAACAAGGATAAAAAATTGACAAAATTTATGTCTAGCACTTGAGAAGGCTAACAATTCTCGGATACTACAAATTACTCAGTCTTTCTTAACTATTGACAGGATGAATGACTAGAAATACAAAGAAGACTACCTAAAATGCGACCGTGTTCTCTGCAAAGCTTTTCAATAGGTCCCGCAAAGTATATATGTACTTTGTTTCAGGGCTGCAAATTTTCTAAAGGCACAAATGATATTGGCTGCTGATAATCTAATGATAATCTTGCGAGTGGATTCATCCGAGCTGTGTCACCATTCAACTGAACTTAATGATATTGAAATAAAGCTTTTTTTTCATTTTCAGCATTGATTGCATGAAACTGAAAATGAAGTTTGGCTTATCTCATGAAAGAGCCTGTAAAGAGCCTGAATGTATACTGACAAAACCGTAAACTGCAATAGATTCAATTGCATATTGAAAGCTGACACTGAATTTTTGCAGCTATGCTCTGTTTAAGTTGGATCTGGAATCGTGTCATTACACAAAAACGGTGGTGGAGTGATATAAAGTCAAATATGTTGTTTTTGTGCCGAAGGAGGGTAATCGGCTCAATTTGTTAAAACTTCGACCAAATTCACAATTTTGAGTTATATTGAGCTTCAGGAATAAGCATGAGTAATCAAAAATAGTCTCGATTTGAGAAATAAGGTGGTACACGTGTTGCCCAAAAATTAAAGTAAAAAATTTGCTTCATCGGACGCTATCTCAAAAACAACTTGACAGAACTACACAGAAATTTGCATAAGTAAACATTACGTTACCAGGTAACGTCGCTGAAATCTTTATCATTTTATATCCATGCATTCGAAAGTTATCCAAATAACTAATACACATTCACATTCACATTCACATTCATATAACGAATACACTCCGTATTAGTGCTTTAAATTTTGAAATTAGCTAAGACATCTTATATGACTTTGCTAGGAATTAAAATAATAAGAAAGGGAGAATGCTTAATTGGAACTTTTAATTTTTTTTTATTCAATTTCAATATAAATGAAGATAAATGTTGATTTTTGAGAGTTTTTCATTCTGTTATTGTTGATCGATTAGGTTTTTATTTCGATTAAAGTAGTCTTACTATCTTTATGGCAATCGAGACTTTATATCAACGTTGCAATTGGTAAACACCTATTGAAAACCTTATCCGGTACAACTGTGTTCGATGTTTTTTTTCTTGGGATTGAACTCAAGGGACATCGACTCAGGAAGCATCCTTCTATCACATGCCCGATCCATAAATTGTATCCCATATTTTACATGATACGAGCTTGTTGGGGTTGGATTTCTTTGCCTGGTGTCCTGGTGCTTGATGATCAAAAAATACTTCTTACAGTCATAATTACGCTAACCTACTTATTAAAACTGGTGTCATTCGAGAATGTTGGGGCCATCGAGAGAAAAATCCGACTCTGATCGAGCTTGTAATTGAGGTCCAAATGCAACTGCCTTGTCTTTTAAATCTGGTGAAGTTCTATGGAAAATTTACCAATAAATAATTAAAAATAAAACCACATAGGAAAAATATCCTAAGCGATTCCGTTGTAATCTTCAACCCCTACAATGTTTACTCTCAAGCTGACACAACACAAGAGAACACCGAAAGACATTACCTCAATTTGAAATACCAAAGTGACACCAACTTTGCAGTGCTGTTTCCGCTTCCTCTGGAAATCATTTGCCAGCTGCTTGTCCATGTGTGTTCGTATCTGTGTTTGTCTCTATATGAACGTACATGAATGGATCTTCGATATTTTATCTTCTGGTGAAACAATTGATGATATCTGCTGGAGAATGAACTAGTCCGGATCTCTTTGAAAATCAATTTCCTTCTACACAGCACCAGGACCACAATGCTTTTACGGCTTACCTCAAGTGTCCAAGCTCAAGCTCTCGGCTGGCCAAACCAAAAAACCACAATGGACGAGCACTAGCAGCACTATTTTTCCGACCGACATATTGTGCTTGTGTTTTATGTCTCCATTATGGATGCGATTTGGTTTTTGATTTAGTTTTTTTTGTTGCTCGTTTTGTTTGAACTAGACATCGAAGGATCAGTTCCAGGCTGTTCTCAGTGTCTTGAATTTGAGCAGATTAACGTTGGTTTGTGTTTTTTGACTTAAAAATATTTTTCCCATAAAAAAATTTAACACAACTAGATTACAAATGAACAAATTAAGAGCACATGTCTTATGAATTAGGTACTTCACACTTCAGACTTTTTAGTAACATTTAATGTTCAACGAATCTGTTTTCTGAAAATAAGTCGCGCTCATCAAATTGCAAATTTGCCCAAATTTAGCGATTTCCAATGTGCTCTCTTTTTCCAGAAGGGAGTTTCGAATTTTCTTTATGAGCTCAAGATCTTCACCATATTGGGAGGAAAATTGAAGAATTTCCATATTTACAAAGTTTAAAATTTGACATAACCAATTAATTTTTTAAGCATATGAGCCTTCATTTCGAGTCAAAAATGATGATTGAATAAAAAAACAAGTTTTGAATCAGGTTTTAAAAAAAAAGTTGCATCTGACTGGTTTTTCTGACTGAATTAAAGCTAAAGTGTTGAATGAATGAATGAAAGTTCCAAAAATTGTTTTTGTTTTTAAACGCATAAAAAATGCATGAGACCCATGAGAATTGATTAAATCTAAAATTTTCTACTACAGAGTGTTTTATGGACGCTTCCTGGATTCCCATACATAAATAAAAGCTCCTTAATGATTTAGAGAGTGTCAATTTAAAACTGCTCGCTGAAAATCCATTGGTACCTATTGGGTCACATACGACATTTACCAAAGTATTTTGTCATATAAATTTCAATGGCAGACAATTGTATTTTAATTTTTTTATGTCAATGAGAGTTTTCTCAAATTGTTTTTACATTTTAAGTTCAACTTGCACTGGATATTGACTATGAAAACGCACAATTTTCTCTTTAAAACTACATTCACATAAAAGGCAATTTTGAACCGGTTCTAGTATAGTAGTCTTAAAATTTTTTAAAATTCATGAAATTATCACTTTCGATTTTATAGGGTGAATTTTCTACCTAGACTTGAGGGAGTTTACATAAATAGGTATTGATGTTTAAATTAAACCGAAATTCAGCCAAACAATTCGAATCAGCTGATAACTTTAATTTGAATCGATGATACCCCAATTGCTAGTCGAAACCCAAGCAACCAAAAGTCCCATACAATAGGAACAAAAACGCTTACTCAGCCCCATTATTGATATGAAGTACGTTCTATGCAGCTCAAAATTTTAGTTCTTATTGATATTTTCAAGTTCCAAAACAAGTCTTAATGATCTTCTATTCAGCTTCCAGCGGCCTCTTTATTCAGCTTCACAAAATCTCTTATCTCAACTGAACCCTTGGCTTCGGTTCATATCACCTTCTCTTGATTATTTACTATGTTCTGTATCGGTGCCACCATGATGCCACGCGCCGGATTCCAAAGTCGACAAATTGCTCAATTGCTTCTTTCCTACATTTCCTACATATATCGCATCAGAAGGGTCAATCAAATACTCAATTGCTTATTGAAAAAAACTTGCCCGGCTTGGGGATCGAACCCCGGCCTTCGTGGTGAGAATCGAACACGCTACCACAAGACCATGACTAGATGTTGTTCTAAATAAAACTAAAACTTGAAGAGGTGATTTTCTTTGGAAAGCACATCAATGCACTTTTTGTGACTTACCAAATCCCGTTTTGAGCACTTTTGTGCCCTTTATGTGACTTAAGTCTCGTATAATATACGTATAGATCACTTAAGCAACTTTCAAGTTCGTTAATGAGTACATATAGTTCACTCATTGGAATTGGACAAAGCAAGTCACATACAACGTACATATTAATCACTTTTGCAACTCTCAACTTCATTAATGGGATGTCTCTAGAATTGGATGATTTTCTTTCTGGACAAAATGTATTTGTAATTGTAAATTGTATTCAAGTTATACTATCGTCAACTGTTAATTTTCTTTTGTGGTTAAAAAAGTACAACTAGCTGAATAGGGTCATACAGACTTGGATTACTATTTTGGATATATCATCGAAACAACTGAACCGATTTTCATAACTTATACCATTTTGGAATCGTCTACCTGCTAACTATATACTAATGAAGTAAACAATTTATAACTTTGTTGGTGTTTGGAAGACAAAATAGCCAAAAAATGGCGTGTTTTGACAAATATCGTGACCATCGGGAAAAATTTTAAGATTTATTAAAAGTATAAAAAGTTTTTATTCTCCGATAAATGGAAATATAAGAAAAACTGGAATATCCACGATTTGCTTCTTGAAAACCAGCTTCTATTTATAAAATTAAGCTGATAAATTATTCAATCTATTAAAACATGAAAACCAATGGAAACTAATTCTATAAAATTTTCTATGTGATATTTTTATCTCATTAAGAACCGCAAAAAACATACATTGAGAGGTTTAAGGAATTCGCTAAGCCGTACTTCAGCATAAAATACATAAATAAAATTTTCAAATTCCAAATTCTTGAGATAATTAAATTGTCGTTTTTTGATTTCAAGTAAAATTATTTAAAAAAAACCTTGACATTTCAGAAACCCCATTGGGGTTAAAAAATGCCAAGCAAAATTCTTCCTGCAAAAATTCCTTATCAAATTTTGATGAACGACTAAAATGACACAAGAGTAACAATCTCGACTCAGAACTTAAGCCTAAGCCTCGAAATCTTATCCCAGGGTAGTAATTCTACTAGAGTTTAAAAAAATCTAACTTGTAGATAAAAATTTAGTCGAAAAGCGAATTTCAATGAGACTAAGCTTGCTAAGCTTTTTATTTGCAAAATCCAATCAAAAATTCAAATTGAATCATTCAACTATGTATGTTGCGTCTTAATTGATTGACTCAATTTATCAAAGTTTATATGAGCAATTTTTGAAAACTTGAAATATGACTAAGAAATTGAATGATGAGAAGTTGCGTAAACAAAGTTAAGTGTTTTTCTTCACGATTTTCAATAAATCATTTTCTAAATTGGCGGATCTTGAGAAAATATCTCGGATTTGCACGGTCCGGATACTTGCGGAAAAATATCTGTAAAGCTTAGGTTGGAATGATTCCGGATTTAGTGGTTCCAAATTTGCTTATAAACTTGAAAATTGTTACTGAATTTCAGTTTGGATCATCATTGGGAAAAAAACCTGATTCGAATCTTAATTCTGCATTTCAAACTCATCATTTTGGAAAATGAAAAAAAAAAGTAAATTTATTAGATTTGGATTTTAAAAGATTGAAAAATCGTTTTCGAATTCGGAATCCAGAATTCAGACAAACTTCGTAAGCATCGTCGTGTACAGCCTCCGAGATCGCGCTTTGGCCGTCGTATTTTGTTTATTATCGCGATTTGGAATCACTACTTTCTTGTAAGTCGATAGTCCGGCTCGTTTTTTTAGCTCGATGCACGGTTGTAGACGATACACCCAGCTTATTTGCGGCATCTCGGAGAGAGAGGTCGCTTGAAACTACCGGCAACTCTCTTTGCCGTCTCAGCGGCTTCTCTTTTTCGATTTCTCCCCGATCCAGACTTCCTGGCTGTCGACAAACGTTCCCCAAACACTTTAATTACATTTGTAACGGTTGATTTGGCAACTTTTAGCGATTTTGCTAGCTTTGCGTACGAGTAGCTCGGATTTTCGCGATGCGCTAGCAAAATTTTGATACGCTGCTCTTCTTCCTTGGACGGCATTTTGACAACTGAAGAGTGAATTCCAAAATCAAAATAAGAGCAACATTCTACACACACACCTTAAAAATGAGGGGTGTTCACGTTTTTTAAATGCAAAATTGAAAGAAAAACGTCAAGTTGATATTGACCAAATTTTGACCGTATCACCATTTAGTGAAATTTCATGATTTTTTCCGGGATGGTCACTATCTTTGTCTTTCGACTTAATTTTCAGACACCAACAAAATGATATTTGTTTCATAAATAGATAATGAACATGTAGACGATCTTAAAATGTAATAATTTATGAAAGTCGATTCAGAAGTTTATAAGATTCAGCCAAAATAGTAATCCGGGTCTATAAGACCTCTACCGGCTTATTGTCCTTTTTTACCGCAAAGAATGGTTAAGTCATTAGTCTGTATGATTTCAAGTTGCCAATAACAGTGATCAATATATAAACAATAATGTAAGCACTATAAACTTGTTTTTTTTTTTGTAATTTTCGATGAATGTGAGTTATTATCTCAATAAATAAAATAACGTCACAGTAACTCCAATTTTGAAACTTGAAAAATTGCTTTTGAGCTTTCAAGCTTTTGATCAGTTGAGCTCACTTAACTGCATATTTGTAAGATTTCTTTTTAATAATTCCGTACCGTCCGATTTCAACTGTTTGGACGTTTTTTTTTCACTTGTCATAACAACAACAAAAAAGTTATTGTGTGTCGAAACAAATTTACTTTAACAAAACATACAATTTAGTTCATAAATAAATCAATAAATAAATCTTTCTTGAAATCAGAAGATTTATATATAGTTTTGTGATCCGATTTTTTTTTAGTTTTTCAATGGTTTCAACATGATGTATGTATGTATGTAAGAATCCCCCATCGGTAGCAAGGTCCTGCCTATGGCTGTGTGGCTTGGCCTTCGAATTTCTTCTAGGGCTTCTACGGTCCGATGGTTCGTCGAAGGAAGGCATCCAACCCTCAGAAACATACAATGGCCGGCTACCCGTGCCGCTTGCAATAATCTCATTGGGTTATCCCCAGATGCATTCCTTCTAAAAATATACAATAGTTATAAAATATCTGCTGGAAAGGAAAATTACTCAAATCATTTAATGAATTAACAGATTATTAAGATGAATAATTTTCTTTAATAAAAGGATACGGACCTGAAAGAAAACTTGTTGTTATGTCAGTTTATATGAATATATGTAGAAAGTTTTATATTCCTTTATGAAATGGTGATCTTGGTGGACTTGAAAATTAAAAAAGATGATTATGATCGCACCCCGGTTGAAAAAATATTGAGGTATAATTGATTCGAGTCCCCAGCGTTACAATCCGCGTAAGGATTCTATAAATATTTAGAGTAAAATACTTCACAACGATTTTCCTGAATACATTTGATTTAAAAATAAAACAAAAATGGTTTAATCCGATGATTAATTGATGAAACCCGGATTGTGTAATAATGCATGTTTCTATTTTTTTGACACCACCATAAACATTAACCGTTTATGAAATTAATTTAAAACCTAGCTTTACTCGAATCCTGAAATAACAGTTCTGAATTGCAACGTCAGTTTTTTTTTTTTAATTTTCGGTTTTAATTTCCTTTCCTACCAGGTTCTTATGAATCACATAAATTAACCGCATATATTAGTTCACCTCTCCCCATGTGGCTACCAGGAATCTTTTATATAAATACGAGAGAAATTGAATATTGGGTTGATGATAACCTGGTGGTAACTAGTTGAACTAACCGAAATGGTGCATTGGTTAAATTGAGATACACAGAAACTTTAAATTTGGCTTTCAAACGCCAGTCCCGCTCTATCATTACCACACTAATACTTTTCTACATAGTCCTAGAATATTTAATACGATATATATGTATATAAAAACACGGAAAGATCTCACCAATTTAGTTCGCTCCAACGATAGACTCCTTTCTTTCATCCTTCTCTCTCTGTAACTGAGCGCAACCATACCGATACCACAATAGTGCATCAGGAAATTTCATTTTTCCTCTCTTCGTATCCAGGATTTGAGAGCAGAGCCGAACCGAATCCGCATAGCCTGCATCATATTCCACACACACCAGCAGCAACAAGGCTACATAACTGTTAAGCAATTTTTATGGATTTTTCACAATCTCACTTTGCCGAAACTGTTGCCGCCATTTTTTCACATTTATTACAAAAAGCGAATTTCGTAATATTCACACTAGACACTTTCTATTTTTCGAGTAGACCCCACTTATTTGATTTCAACTTTCGGCCATTTTAATACTTAACTCATTATTTGTTTTGAAATATTTCTTATTCTCTGCGACATCATGAAGTCCCGAAAATAAGACACGAAAATGTAGAAGCTTTCCACTATCAATTTTATGTTAACAACAAGTTTTGTTGTTACCAGTTTCTCCTCTAGTAAATTTGCGGTAACGCTCGACCGAATATCACATTTTTTGAATGATTTCCACATCGGCACACATTCGTTCGCGACTATTTTGCGAGACGCGCACGGGATAAACGAAAAAAAAGAACCACACCGCTTGGGTGTTCACATGCAACTGAGTTTTTCAATGGTTTCAACATGATTTAGAAAAAAAAACCATGACAATGAAAAGCGAAATAAGTATAATAATTCCCCTTTTTTTTAAGATAATTCACATTTATTTGACAAGTCGAGCTTGACAAGTCCTACGCATAAAAATTGATAATCTGAAAAAGTATCAATTAGGGCTGGTGTCCCTCAGAATAGAATACTAAGGTTTATTTTATTCTATAATTTTTCTTCTGATTTCTTCGATATTTCTGAAAGCAAGAAATATGTAAGTTTAATTTCTGAAAACACCTTTTTTCTAAAAGTCGATATTAACAGCCAAACAAAGTAAATAGCAGCAAAGTTTGATTTTTATTGAACTCATTGGATATTTGTTATTTTTTAAACACTTCCAAAACTAAACTTATTTTGTTTCTGCTATGAGCAAACCAGCTACAGATTTGAAGCGTAGTTAAATTCTTTAATTAATTTTAAATAACTCCCATTTAATCAGATTATTACATCCAAAACCCACATTGAAGAAATTGGATCTAAATATTATAAATGGGTTTACTTAATCTTTATATTCTCTCATCTACAGTGAATCTTAGCATTGCCTGCAGAATAGTTTGCTCATCTACAAAAAGGATTGGTATGAATACATATTACCAGTTATTATCTACTTGAAGTTATCTCGTATGTAAACCTTAGAATAACTTAAAAAAAAATTTGAATCAAATTTAAAACCAAACGTTTGTTCATAATTACCTGCTTTTATAATTTTGGAGAGTACGTTGACCATTACAAATTATCTTATACGAAATGAATTTGCGGCTTTATCGGTGAGGGTTAAAGAGTTGAAATGAAAGACGGATAGAAAATCAGAAGAAAATTCTAAGGTGGTGAAAAGAGCGAAGAGCATTTGAAATAGAAGCTTGACCACATGCTAAATTCTTTGTCCCGCATCAATTAACTGAAGTAGTACCCAATAGAGAAGGCACTACATTTTTCTATACAGTTAATTATGGATGGTTCGACCGCCATGTGAGTGTGCACATGTGCCGAACGGACAAAAAATTTAGCATGTGGTTGCTCTGTTAAGTCTTCTATTGTGCGATATCGTTCCATCGATGGCTAGGTAGATTTCTTATTTTCGTTTTGTGCGGATGTTCCAACTGGATTGAGTTGTCGCATACGGTCAACGGTCAGAAATCTTGGCCTAACTATTATCGATTATCGGAACGATGTTTTGTAATTGATTTTTATAGCCGAATTATTTTTACCGTGAATTTGTTTTATGAAATGAATTTGTAGTGCCTTCTCTATTGGGTACTACTTCTTCAATACAGTTAATTGATGCGGGACAAAGAATTTAGCATGTGGTCAAGCTTCTATTTCAAATGCTCTTCGCTCTTTTCACCACCTTAGAATTTTCTTCTGATCTTCTATCCGTCTTTCATTTCAACTCTTTAACCCTCACCGATAAAGCCGCAAATTCATTTCATAAAACAAATTCACGGTGATTTCTCCTCTTAAAATTATCTTATACTTTAAAAATTTCTGCAAGAATATTGGAAGTCCAGTTTAAACCTTGCTTTTTGAAATTGCCTTTAACAATATCACTGGTCCACCATATCCTGCTGAATGTGGCTTTTCCACCCAGCATCTCTAGCACGTGAAGGGAAGAAATTTTATACACGTCATAAATTCCCAATGACACATGTCACACGAGGTGATACATAATTTTCAATAAAACCCTCCCGCTCCAAGAAACGGAAAACCGCAAACTTCGTCAACCGTTGATGGTTCGTTTGACAACAAGAAGATAACAGAATTGCGGTGGAAGTGGAGGCGTTAAATTGGGATGCGAAATTTTTGACATATTTTTTTGGTGCGGGAACATTGAGGGATGATATGTTTGGAAACTTTTGTATACCAACATCATCTAACGAACGACATCTGTGGCAAGGAAAGGAATAATCCTATTATCCGTTTTGTGTCACATTATGCTGAACAATATAACAGAGGCTAATTGAAAATTTGACCATGCCAAAAATGAATCCACTTTTTTTTTACCAAGGCGTATTCGTTACAAAAGATTTCTCTGAAAATCGAGAAAGTTCATCGCAAGAAATCAAAATTTCATTATTTTACTCAAGAGATTCTACGTAAAAAAAATTCACTTTCAACACCCCCAAATGAATAAAACCATATCAGTCAAACCGAATAAAATCTTTCAAAGTACTGTTCCCCAAAATTACTGAAGCACACTCATATGAGAGCGATAAAATTGCCGATAAAAGCTCGACGAATGGCTCGTTAAGTTGCTATAGGATGTCGTCTGATTCTTCACGGCTTCGAATGCGCGTTGTCTCGTGCGGGTGGTGAATTATTTGTGATCTTTAATTTGACTTGGCATGGTATATTTTCTCTTCTTCTTATGAGTTGCATTATTCACCGCGCTCGGGACAAATGGAAATGAATCCTTCGGTGTAACGTACATACTAAAAATGTCCCAAGTAAAACAGTTCGTTACATGCGCCTCAACGATATGTGGATGGCATTGGAGGCGTTTAAAGGAAGGAAATTTTTAAATTTTAAATATGGAAGAAAAAATGGGTTTCTACGTTTTTCACAATTTACATGAAAACCTCAAATTTTACAATATTTACTAAGACCAAACTTAATAATTTTATTTTTTTTATACACTTGTCTTTACATTAAAACGGTATTATCCCTTCGTTTTTCTTTTTCAGAATGTTACTGTCTATTCAATTGCTCTAACTGATTAGTGGACACAATTTTAAGAATTTAGTCTACTTTTTTTGATACTTGAGGATTATTTTGGTATGAGATCTTGATTTCTGTGAGCAATAGTTAACTCAATTTTGGAGATTGCGCTAATAACGGCAAAAACAGATCGTGTCCTTTTGTCATTTCATTTGTAAATAGTCCCTTTTAAAATATTTAGAGTGTTGAAAATCTTTAAGTTCGTTTTATAGAATTCCAATTAAATAAAATATCATATTACTAAGGCATACAAAGAAAAAAACTCAATACACGACAACAAGATTAACAAGTTAAAATAATACTCCTCTCTGATGGCTCCGGTTAAATTCGATGGCAAATGTGAATTCTCGAAAAATTTCACGTAAAGCTTCCAGGCTCTCAAACAAGCGACATCGATTTTTTTTTGAGATTTTGGTCCTATTGATGTTTTTAACATTAAATTTATTTTATTACATTTTTCATTCTGCCTTTTCCAATGTTTTACATTTCAAGTATTTGCATCTCATCTTTGTAAATATAAATATTTGTGTTGTGTTGTATTGTTAACATAAAGTAATACCTAATAAGTGAAACAATGATTTCATATTAGCGTTAAGTAATGAATTATTAAATTGAACTAGCTGCTTATACTTATATCAACCAATAATTTCAAGAACTCACAAATAATTTCATACTTGGAAAAAGGACACTTCTCTCTAAATCGTTGGTTATATTTTCAATGAGTTGAAGCCTAAGTTCGTTTGTTTGAGGTCAACTTTTCCATACAGGCACTGCATACTCAACAAGGTGATATATGATTTCCTTATAAACGATCAATTGATTCTCCAGACTCAGTTTGGAAGATCTGCATATTAACGGGTACGTGGATCTTATTAAGACGTTGTAGTTAGATACTATTATGTTAACATGGGATCGAAAGATCAGTTGATTGTCTAGCGTGAGGCCTAGATATGTTACTTAGAAGGACCGATCAATAAAAAAGTTTTTACGTTGTTGGCAGGGACAAGTTTAGGTGATCTAGAGTTTCTTATTTGTTTCAATTATATTTGTTTTGACATCTTTAAATATGTCATTCGCGAAATATATCAACGATGCAGTTGGCGGGCAGTCATTGAAGAACTTATCCGGTACAACGTGATCGATGTTTACTCTTGGACTCGAACTCACGGACAACGGCTCAGGAAGCAACTGACTAGCCAACTGAGCTATATCACAAGCCCAGATGATCTAGAGCAGGGGTGAGCAACGTACGGCCCGCGGGCCGCATGTGGCCCGCGAGACCCTTTTGTGCGGCCCGCGAAGCTTTTTTCAAATCTTTATGCCTTAACTTTTTTCTACAATGGTCGGTTAGGAATTTTATATGACTTGATTAAATATGCACTTATCTGCATTTGCCCCACAATCATTCAGAATTCAGATTGTTCACTTTTTGCTTTTTTCAAGCATTTATTATTTTCTGTTCAAAGCATGAATGCAATATTCTACATATATTTGCACAACGTTAGATTGGAGTTTTTTTTTACTCAGGATACATTTTTCCTAATTATTCAACTCCTAACGCTTTGAAAAACAAAATCCAAGTGAGTCGAAAAAGCAGCAAAATATTGGAAGCTCACATGATCAAAGGAATTTTGAAGTCCGTTAGTGCAGTCATTATTTTCGTTCCAAGCGTAAAGTTGTATGATAAAAATTACGCTTAGCAGAAATTTTGCTTAAATTATTCTATCAAATTTGGCAAAAAGACTTGTTCTGTTACTGGAAAGAAATTACAATTAAAACCTTGGGAAATGTTTTTTTTATTTCTGAATATTGAAGAAAATTTCGAAAGTTTATAAAGTTTGGGTGAACGATTTTAGATTTTTTATCAATAAGAATCAGCCGACATCAAAGCTACCGACAAAAATTATTAAATCTTGATAAAGCAACAGACATTTGAAACTCTGTGATTCGACCTAAAAAGTCTTTGATGATTATCTGTGATGTTGTTTTTTCCGAAATTTGATAGAAAATTAATAACAAACATCGATAAATTGAGTAAAGTCACTTATGATTCGCATTCCACATTAAAAAGTCGTAATATTTAAAATTAATAAAATAATAATAATAATAAATTTTGAATCATGAAGGTAGTTTTGAAGATAGTTGCTTAAAATATTTAAAAATGAACATTTTTCTGTGACTCCGACGACCTTGCTCAACATCCCAATGAAATGATCCAATGCAGAACATCAATTTAAAAATCTAGTTTTCAACGGAAAAAAATCTAGGTTTTAAGGACACGTTTGAATTGTGAAAAAAAAATCACAGAAAGTCAAGTAGCGATTCAACGACCAACGCTTCAAATGTAATTTTTTCACACTCTTACTTATCACTGTGGTAAGTTCCTGAAGTTTTTGAATGAAAGTGATGACGAATAGTACCATCGATTTCAACAAGAATGTTGTAAGAATGAATGTTCGCCAAGAAGTGTTATTAAAAAATTGTGAGAATTAAAAAATGTCAAAGATTTAGTGAAATACCTTTTCAATACAGGGTATTTATAAAGTCGTGTTGAATTTCTGTGTTTAAAAATGTGAATTCATTTCATCTTTCCTTTCTAAAATTTGACTCGCCAAATATTTGTAGTTATAAAAAATGACATGAAGCTCTGCTAATTATAAAAAAAAAATGTTATTTTAAGTGCGGCCCGCCGACAAGATTGCAAATTTGAATTGGCCCGTGGGTTCAAAAGGTTGCTCACCCCTGATCTAGAGTACGGAAACAAGATTGAATTTTGGCTGCGTTGATTACTAATTTCCAGCTTTGGTAATATTCCGCTAAGGTGTCTAGACCACTCTGCAAACTGCGTGCTAAGGCTTGGATAATGCGACCCTTAAACATAATAGCGGTGTCATCAGCAAACTGAGACAACACACCGGCCCCTCCAGAGAGCTGAGGGACGTCAGCAGTGTAAATGTTCTAAAGTATGAGTCCTAGGATACTTCCTTGGGGGACACCGCACTGCAAGTTTCCGCTTGTGGGGTGCCTTGGAATGCAATCCGTAAACCACCTGGGTGATCAACTAATAAAAAAAGGTGGTGCAGAGTAGCTGTGGGACAGCTCAACGAGAGGACCCATCGTCTGATCCTGCACATCGAGAGCTGGAAAAAGGCACGGTGAAGTGGACTATACATGACGTAATTCCTGACTGGTCATGGATGCTTCATGAAGTATCACTACCGGTTTGGACATGTGGCTTCGCCATATTGCCCAGATTGTTGTTGCGAAGAGGAAACACCCGAGCATGGGGTGTTTGTCTCTCCGAGGTTTGCGGCGATACGTACTTCCATATTTGCCGCCTTTGGACCTGACACGACAGCAGATAACATTGTACAGAGGATGTGTGCGGATTCCAACACTTGGAATGCGGTCAGTGATGGGTTCACCCGGATCATGACTGCCCTGCAGTAGAGCTGGAACCAACGGCAGTCCGCGAACAGTGTAGGATGACTCCATCGACGGGGAGTATCTGAGTAGTGTGCGTCCGATCCCTTGATCGAAGCTACAAAGATAAGGCATCATCTTCTGCGTAGCGGGGGTCGGGGGTATGCCGCGAAGGTGTGTAGGATACCTCAACGTCGGGGGTAATCCGAGCAGTGCCGCTTCCTAAGAGGGAAACTGCCGGGATAAGACTTTACCTTCTTCGTAGCGGATCTCGAGGGAAGAGGGTTAACCACTGTCGGGGGATACCCACGGCAAGAGAGGCTCTCGATGCCGGGCGAGCCTCTCGAGTCGGTGTAGGATGTCGTCACCGTCGAGAAACATCCGAGTCGTAGCGTTCCAAGTCCCGAATGTGTGCCGTGACAGGCGCGAGTCCAGGATAAGCTGCTCTCGATCTGGCACACAACGGGCAGGATAATCCGCGGGCCAAAAATTCTAGGGTTGCCAGCCAAGGGGGATAAAGAAGACCGGACAACGGTCGGAGTAGACTGACCCCATCGACGGGGGGCTGTCGAGTAGAGTGCGTCCGACCCCACGGCTTGAAGTTACAAATATAAGACAATACCTTCTACGTAGCGGATGCCGTGGGTGCGCCGCGTTCGTGCGTAGGATGCTCCACCTTCGGGGAGTATCCGAGTAGAGCGGTTCTCAATGACAGAAGCTGCGGGGATAAGACTTGACCTTCTTTGCAGTGGAAATCGTTGGGAAAGGGTTATTCCACGTTCGGGGAATACCCACGGGTAGAGTGGCTCTCGACGCCGGGTGAGCCATTCGAGTCGGAGTAGGATGACGTCTTTGTCGGGAATCATCCGAGTCGTTGCGTTAAGTCCCGCGCGTGTGCCGTGACAGGCGCGAGTCTAGGATAAGCTGCTCTCGATCAGGCACACGACGGGCAATGTGGCAAACTTCGAACCCTGAAGATAAGAGGTCGGGCCTCGAGTCGTTAGAGGAGAGGTCAGGTCTCAAACCTTCAGGCGGAGAGGTTTGTGTGGTCAACCCCGAGTCTTTATGCTAAGGGGTCGAGTCTCGAGTCGTAAGAGGAGGGATCAGGCCCCTTATCAACAAGAGGAGGAGTACAAGTGGTCACCTCGAGTCATTACGAGGAAGGGTCAGATTTCAAGTCGTTAGAGGAGAGATCGGGCCTTGAATCGTGCAGAGGAGAGGTAAACCTCGAGTAGATGCGAGGAGAGTTCAGACGTCGAGTCGTAAGGATGAGTGGTTTTGCTTAAAGTGGTCTGTGGTTAATGTGTATTGCCTTGGAGCGCATGAGCGCGAATAGACCTCCCACTATTGAAGCATAGTGTACTAAACTGTTCGAGGTGGCAACCAGGTCTACAAGAATCAAAAGTTCAAGTATTAAAAAATGGTGACTTAACTTTTTAAATCACTTGAATTTTTTAATCTTGTTGGCCAATCCTACAAAAAATGGGGTGAATTCGGTTGAAATCCAAAATCAGGTGGTTTGCGACTGGCACCGCCCTATTAATATTTTGAAAAGCAATGTTGTACATCGACCTGGATTCATCAAAAAGTAAGAAGCGTGCTGGTAAAAAAATCTGTTATAAGAAACTTTCACTTTCACAACACAAATAAGGTTGTTTGAGTCATCGTTCGCATCGGAAACTAGAGTTGTGGCAGTTTTGGCGTAAATTCCCCTACATTTTTAATATAGTTCAGAAAAAGCATGTCCGGACTTAAAAAAATTGAACCAAATGAGACCTATCTTATGTGATTTTTTCCGAGAAATTTAATGAAGACTATTTAGCTAACCGAGCGCATTTGGAAATGAAGAAAAATGCTGTTTTACTCTCAATTCCCCTATATTTTTTAAATAAGACTTATCTTCTGTGATTTTTTTCAAGTAATCAAGTAAAGGCTAATGAATCAACCGCAGGGATCGGAAACTGCCGTAACGGCCGTTTTATCCCCATCTTCCCAACTTTTTCAATAAAGTTCAGAAAAAGCTTGTTCGAACTGAAAGATTTTGGAGCAAATGAGACATATCAAATATGTTTTTTCAAGGAATCTAATGAAAACTATCGCATCGAAAACTGCATTTATGGCTGTTTTACCCTCCATTCCCCTAAAGTTTTCAAATATTTCAGAAGAATGCATGTTCGGACTAAAAAATATAAAGCCAAAAAGGACTTATATGAAAACAATTTGAGCCACCGCACGCACCGTGGAATGGAGCTATGGCTGATTTTACCCTCGGTGGCTCAAATTGTCTTCATTCGATTCCGTAGAAAAAAAAACCACACTAAAAACGTCCCATTTGCATCAAAATTTTGCAGTCCGAACAAGTTTTTTTCTGAACTGTATTGAAAATGTTGGGACATTGAGGGAAAAACGTACATCCTTGGTCACGAGCTGAACTCCAACTATCAACTCCGAATATGCTGCTTTATGCGACAAGTTTATCACAACATTCTACCAAGATATGTTACCCAACATCTGCAGAGAGGACGTCAAGAGAGGACCAAATGTTTCATCATTTCGAGGCATGGTACATCTGGAAGGAGAAGCGTGCTTGTTTTTGGAGCGTCGCTCTGGAATGGAACGCCTATCTCCGTCAAGGAAAATCCCTCATATGACACATTCAAAACCACATACAAACTCTTGCTGCAATAGTCACCTTTTTTTTCGTTTCGGCTTCATTTAAATTACTTCCAATACTTGTTTTTGTTTGATTAGTTTTAAATTCATTGTTAGCTTAAAATAGTGTTTATTCATTCCATTGATCATTTGCTTTCCCACTGAAATCTCCTTGACCTGATACAATGTAATTTTACAAAAAGGTTATCGTCACTGAATAAAGAAACAATTACAATTACAATTACAATTACAATTACAATTACAATTACAATTACAATTACAATTACAATTACAATTACAATTACAATTACAATTACAATTACAATTACAATTACAATTACAATTACAATTACAATTACAATTACAATTACAATTACAATTACAATTACAATTACAATTACAATTACAATTACAATTACAATTACAATTACAATTACAATTACAATTACAATTACAATTACAATAACAATTGCAATTACAATTACAATTACAATTACATTACTCCAGTTTCTGATGCGTACGATGGTTCAAATAACCTGCACTTGATTTCTTGGAAAAACTTACACAAGAAAAATCTCATTTGGTTTGAAATTTTCAAGTTCAGGCATTTTCCTGAATTAATTGAAAAATATAGGAGAATTGAGGGTAAAACAGCCATGACCCCATTATAAGATGCGCGTGGTTGGTCGAATAGACTTCACAAATAGCCTTTCCAAAAATCACATTAGATAGGGCTCATTTGGTTCTAAAACTTTAAGTCCGAACATGCTTTTTCAGAACTATTTGAAAAATGTAGGAAAATTGAGGGTAAAACAGCTATTACGCCAGTTTCCGATGTGTGCGGTTGCTTAAACAGTCTTGCTTCGATTCCTAGGAAAAAAAATCACACAATATATTTCTCATTTGGTTCAATATTTTCATATCCGGACTTTTTCATAACTAATTGAAAAATATAGGGTATTTGAAGGTAAAATTAGCCATAACTCCATACGTTGAAGCGTGTGGTAGCTTCAAAACCCTGCATTTAATTCCACAGAAACAATCATACGAAAAAGTTCTATTTTAATTTCAAAATGTTTAGTTCAAAGCAGTGTTTTCTGGATTGTTTAAAAATTTAGGGAATTAGGGGTCTAAAAGGCACTATATCTTCGTTTGTAAACTTGTTCGGCATCTGAAACTAAGTCCAATCGATTATCCGGACATTTGCATCAAAGGAAAGTATACTTTTATTGATTTGGATTGTAAAAATATTTAGAAGGGAAGGTAATGTATTTCTTCGCGGTTTATAAACCATTTTTTCTCATTGTGCACTTGAAGATTCAATTTGCAAGTGTGGGTTTTGAAAATTCAAAAAGCTATAACTTTCCAACCACTTAACCAATTTTCAAAATTTGGACCTGTGAAAGTGTCTTGTTAAAGTTTGTAGAACTTCATTTTACTCTAAACCCTTTGAACTTGGGAATACATAATAAAATATAGATACAACTTTTTAAAGTTACCACATTTTTGTTTTCATTTTATAATGCTCCAACTTATATAAAAAAAACAAGTTACGAATTTTGAATTTGGCTCGAGTTGTCAGATATAATATTAGTTGTCAGCTTCTCATCAAAGAACGATGAAATTTTTTATGTTGTTCGCTTTTTCTCTCAATCGCTCTTCTTCTCTTCAATAGGGATATTCAAGTTGTGCGTTTTCTATTTTTTGGGAAATTTAATATGATGTGAATTCAAAATCATTGCGGCTTTCATAATTTATTGTTAATAGTTATATGCGTATGTAGAAGTTTTCTGAAGATTCCTAAGAAATATAACCGTGCAAAGCAAATGCAAAGAGAATTTTCAATACTGCCAAAGATTCAAATTTTTTTCAAACAATTTTTTTTGATCAATTTTCAAAAATTGTTTAAGTATCCATCATATTTAGGATTGTGGAAATTAATATCACAGGTTTTCGATTTTTAATTTTCTCTTGAATTGGAAAAAAAAATGTTTTGAAAGCACAACTTCTTAAAGGAAATGTTGATGGCATTTAGAAGACGAAGGCAGAAATATACTGAAACCGGATGAAATATTGAAATTTTAAAATGTTAACAATATTAATTTTAAGTCTTTGTCAAATTACATGAATGTTGACTGAAATTTTACTCAAGAATAGCGGCCACCAATCCGTAGTCTTCCTATTCTTATATAAAGATTGCAATCGTCTTTTTATACGGTTCACATTCAATCGCATTCAGATGTGTCGTGGCAAAATGTCAGTTGTTTCGAAATTTTATTTGAGAATTGATGATTCCTATTTAGGGTTTTAAAATTTTGTAAATCAACAAAATTTAATTAAAAAATTGTCATGGCATTTTCCCTTAATAAAAGCATCCTACGTCACTGCATCCCCGTTTCCCAAAATATGTGCTGAATGTTGTTACTACATCTCCGGGATGGCTCGATGACGTAAGCAATGAAAATATTTCTTTCCACGAAGCAAATCCATTCATAGGAGGGAGACAAATCTTAGCTCTCAACGTGCAAAACCTTTTCTATTTGTAGCTTGGCTTCTTTGTACGCAGATGAAACCAAACAAAGAAAAATTAGAACTTCCAACTGTTTGTGGAAGATTGTGTTTTTGTTTCGTTTAGTGAAACCGTTGAGTCACAATTTGTTTCACATTCATATTTATTTGGTCATAAAACTACCCCAATACAATTTTAATTGTAATGAAGCAAACACTACTTGAATTTATTTCGCTCAATTGGCCTTAAAAATAGAGATTGACGACCAACACATAAAACTCAAAAAGTGCCCACTAAAATGGGCCTCCCATTTCCCAGCAAAAGTTTTGGATTGCAAAGCACGTGGCCTCTAACCCTTCTGCCATGTGTCTTCCCATCGTGGAACAATAATTGTTTGCTGATGGTTTTCTCGTTACTTTTTTCCTGCTTCTCGTTAGAAACAATTTAAGCTCAGTCGTCGTAATAAATCGACGAGAACTTTTTCCTGAAACAGTCACTGCCACTGGCAGGTCACAGACGATGGAACGTGTCAACATTAGTTAGTGGAATTGAAGCATTCATTATTATGATTAAATAAAGTTTACAAAATGGTTACGTTTAGTTTACGGAGAATTATATTTTCATATATGTAGGTTTATGTATAAGTAATCATTAATTTTTATACTCACCACCACCTATTCTAGGCTAGCATTCCTGGATTCCCCCCGTCGGTGGCTGCGGTACAAAAATCCAGTCTGGATGCGGAAGACAAGTTCCGCTGTCTGACGATGTCAAGTCCTTTCGCGGCGTTAGATGCCGTCTCTACTAGAGACCAACCCATCACATCGATATAGGGAGAGCAAGCAGATACATGGGTATCTTTCCCCGCATTCCCTAGTAGAGGTACAAGGAAGGGATCAGAACCGAACGTGACCGTGATTTCGATAAAAAGATTTATAGCAATTAGAGCTGAATCCGATATAATCGATGTTCCGATTCGTTCGATAAACAAGATAAATGATGGCATCCCGCCTGGAGCTCCCCTTTTCTTTAAGGGATAGCGATCTTGTTCGCGCGTGATAAATGCGAGGAAATGGGACGAGGGAGCTTCTTCCGGTTGCGAATTCAAGTTTAAGTTTAAAACATTAAATTTTCGTATTCAGTCAAAACCCAAGACAATAAAAAAAAGCTCCTTTTTTATTCTCCACGTCAGTGACGGTTATGAACAAAAAAGTGAACATAAGTGACATGACGAAACTTATGTTCACTTTTTTGTTCAAAACCGTCTGCAAACTTTTTACAAAATTGATTTTGGAGCTGTGGGTTGCCACACGATTGTTTTGGACCATGCAGTTCAGAAGAGTACTACTGTTTCCTACGCTTTTTGGTATTGGTTATTATATTTCTGAAGAGTGTATTTTTTCTCCTGTTCCGTTTTTAGCATGGATTCTTCCAAGTTCTCGCTCAAAATGTAGATTTTTTCATCAACAATCACATTACCATTGAATCGCATGCAAAACGCATTTCCACCTCTTAAAGAGTAACTTTCGCTGGTTAAACATCTCAAAATTGAAACAAATGTGTTGAAACTTACGGTTTTCGGAACTGTTCCGGATGAAATCCTTTCTCTCAGCAGAAGAAATCTGCTGCTCCACCGGCGAAATCAATACAAAGTTTGTTTTGGTTCCCATTCGTTCCAAGCAATTCGCAATTGCGAAAATAGAATCGATGATTGCTGCACAAAGAAAAAAGTATAGTATTTCCAACAATATTTCACCTATATTCAACTATATTTCTGATTGCTTCTCGACCAGCTATAAATCTGAAGATTTCAACTATATATAATAGGTTATCTGATTAATATTTTGCGTTTAACAACACATATTATAGATTCAACTATAGTTGTATGATTGATTTTGAACATTCAACAATACATTTAATAGATTCAACTATAACCGTACGATTAACGTTGTGTATTCAACAATAAAAATAACAATCTCAACTTAACTGGTACAGTTGATTTAACTGTTAATATAAAAGATTCAATTTTATTTCTATGATTGACTATAAGAGATCAACAATAGATATAAATAGTAGATTACCACCATATATTCAATTCTACTCTACAGTTTTTTTTTGTCAGTTGAAAAATACGAAAATTCTTTTTAAAAGCACGACATTTTTGCTACGTTCATGACCATAATGGTGAAACATAACCATCATTGCTGATATATGAAAGATTCGGATCAGTTTTTCCGATGAAAGACTCGTATTCTAAAAGAACTTTTAGATTGGAAAGTTCATGTTCAGATGATAGACTCGGTTTGTTTTTTTTTTTGGGATTTCGAAGAAAGACTTTGATCCCTAGTATATCTTTCGATGAAAGACTCGTATCAATTGTTTTTCCCATAAGAATTAAATGATTATTCGAAAATCTGATGGAAGATTTGGATTCAAATAAAATTCTTCCATCCATAAGTTGATGTTCCGAAGAAAGACTCAGTTAGTTTTTTGAGTTATTTCGATGAAAGGCTCGGATATTATGAAAGCTGAAAAAAACTTCATATTTTGACATTGAGTGTCAATTTGACATCCTCTACTCGCTATATCTCTCTGTTTCCAACCGATTTTCACAAAATTTATAGTAAATTTGTTTATGTAAAGTATCGCAGCGCTAACGTTATTAAACCACTAACAATGATTTGAATTTTCCTTTCTGGTGAATATAAATTACGTAAATCTCGCGTTAATAAACTCAAAAACCAGTGCAAAGTTGTCATTCCAAATTACAGAAAATCTGAGAAATTGTAAATTGACAAAAGGTTAAAAACAGCTACCTTTAAAAATTTGTCAAAAATTCTGTGTTTCGTATATGAAAAATATAAAAATGCAAAAATGTGCCAAATTGCGTCTTCTTATCAAAATTAATCTGGTGTGATTTAAACAATTTTGATGATTCATTGATTGAATAGAACGGATTTTACACCAATTTTTTACATTTGTTGTGTTCATGATCTTAAAAATTAAAAAAACACCTTATGTGCAACGTATAGCTTCAAACTTCAGCTTTCTTGGACACTTAGTGTAAATTTTTTTCTTAGACTTTGAATAACGGAACTGAAGTGTAGTAGGTGGATAGTGTTTGGAAAACATATTTGAGTAACATCACGAGGTTTCCAAAACTATAAGTTTTGTAAGAATCGTTAAAGAAACAAGAGAGATATATAGGTTTTAGTCAGGAGTGTTAAACACCCCTGGAGTGTGACACTCCAGGGACTGTAAAGGGTAAGAACTTCAGGGAGGTATTATGTCTGTATTAAACTAAGGTTTCCAGATTGCCTGGTTTTATCCTGGTTTGCCCGGATATGTTTAACAAACTTTGGGAACAATCAAACCCTGCCTGGATTTCATTGAATTTTGGCCGTATCTATTCAGTTTATTTGGCAAACGAAACCAAAAAAACAGATAATCTTGTAAAAATTTAATAATTTATGCCTCCAAATCGAAATTTTTTGAGCAAGTTCTATAAAAAGGTTTTCAGAAAGCTTAAAAAACGACAAAATCTCTTTTATTGAGATTTGATGAAAAAAAAAGATTTGATAAATTGAGATTTGATGAAAATGAATATAAAAGAAAGGAACGAAGATAAGAAAGAAAAAGTAAAATAAGTGTAAAAGAATCATAGTTGGAAATAAGTAAATCTATCAACGATTGAAATATAAAAAGCAATGCAGTTTTTAACCATAATTTTGTTAACTTCCTTCATATTTTGAGAGAAGACTGCCGAAGAGTAGAGGCGAATAGTAATGTAGAGTTGAATCGTGAACAGATTTAATGTGCATATTTTACTGAAAAAACAAACGTCTATTTTATTGAAAATGGTTATGTTAAAACTCACAGTTCAGATCCTCCAGAAATGGGTTTCCTACGTGGATCTAAACGATCCATCAGCAGATGATTTCGCGGAACCAAAACACGTTTTGTTTTGGTTCTCTACATGATTTGTGTCCTATTCGCAAAAAAAGATAACTCTATTTCAATACTAAAACCTGCGATTTAAACAGTTTGAATTGAACAGGCGTAATGCTTTCAGATGGGTTAAGCCTCTCGACAGAGTATTTAAAAATAATTTAGTTTGTTTGATGAAAAGCTGGAATTTATTTGACGATTTTACGAAATCAAGAGTGTGTTCTTTTCAAACAAATAAGTAAGTGGAATCAATAGAAAAGATGCCGAAATCACAAAAAAAACTTTAAATGCATCGATTTTGAGAAAATTATCATCACAGAATCTTTTTCTCAGAACACGGATTTTTGCAAATTTTCACAGATGTAACAGATTTTTTGAGATTTATACGTATTCTCCAAATTATAGCTTATCTGGTCAACATAAATGTTGTTTTCCTAACTTTGTATTGGAAAAAGAGCTAAGTCAATAGACTGAGTCGATTTGGGGTCATTTTTGAATTTCTCAAACCCTGGGGTCTAAAAAGCTTCGTTTTGGTCCAAAACTCATCCATGAATTTTTGTAGAATTTTTTAGTTACGTTTACATGAGTAAATTGGAACTTTTAGGTTTGTATGGGAAAATTGAATATTTTCTACTGAAAAATCAACATCAATTGAATTTGTTGTTTATCAATGCGAAAAGACATGCCCCCATTCAACACTTAATAAATTTTTTGTCTAATAAGATACGAAGTTACGACCTTCGACAAAGTTGGTCAGTGGGAAATTTCCTTTCTGAATTTTATAAATTGGCACATAAACCATGAGAAGGCTCGGTTCTACAGAAGAAGCAAAATGATGTTGATTTTTCAGTAGAAAATATTCAATTTTCCCATACAAACAGTTCAAATTTACTCATGTAAACGTAACTAAAAAATTCTACAAAAAATCATGGATGAGTTTTGGACCAAAACGAAGCTTTTTAGACTCCAGGGTTTGAGAAATTCAAAAATGACCTCAAATCGACTCAGTCTACTAAGTCAATCATAGGAACTGGATGCTCATATCGTTTGCTACGATAGCGATTATAAGTTTCTGGGGTCAATTTTGTAATTTTGTTTATTTTGTTTATTTTGTCAATTTTGCTATTTGGTTAATGTTTTAATTGTTAAACAATTTTTGAAATTTTTTAAATTTAACAATAATATTGTGCACTTTTAAAAATTGATTAAACTGAATAAATATTGATAAAATGGACAAAATTGTCCCTGTTTACAAAAGTGAAAAAACATTAAAAAACATAAAATTTATTAAAATTGGTAATAATGACATAAATGAAAAAATGACCAAATTTTAAAAATCAACCAAAATTATACAAATTTTACAAAATACAAGTAATTCCAACCAATTATTACGATGCGGTAACGAAGGGTCCACATCAACGCATCGTATTTTTTTCTAGCAATTGCAAATACCCTCGTTTTCTTTGCTTCAGATATCGCTCAGAGCAAACGTTGAATTATTTGGAACACATCTTCATTTAAATTGTAGGTATTTTTTATTTTTTTATGTCTTCTAAAGTTTCCAGATGCTGTTATTCCAAAAAGAGCACATTGACATTATAGGGGAGAATGAGGATACTTGATCCCTGGGGATACTTGATTCCTTAGCTTTTTCTCGAAACTGGAATGACTTACAAGGATCAAATGTTCTAGAAAAATGTTCTAAGTGGAGTAAAACAACTATGCTATAAGCTCAAAAAGTTTTAACAAAATAATTGTTTGAGCTATTGAACTTTGTATGAAAAATTTCATAAAATGTGACTTGAAGATCTTTTTCTACACTTTAAAAAGTATCTTACATGAAAAAAATTGAAACAAAAATATATATTCCAATACATAAATCGTAAGAGTTTAATATGAACTTCATTATACCATATTTTAAAAACAATGGTAAACCCTCAACATTTTTCCGATAAAATTTTCTAAAATGTTCATTATAGGTTCAATTGATCCCCAAAGTTCAAAAAGGTATGTTTTTCTTCAAAATAGATCGTGATCGTTGCTGATTACAAGATTACGATTATTTATCCATTAACTGATAACTATACAATAATGATCTGGCAAAAAGAACTAAGAAAACTGATTTTCTCTCAAATTCAGAAAATAGCGTATGCATTGACACTAGGGTTGAGACATAAGTTTGGATTTTTTTAGTTCTGACATTTATAAATTGTGAAAAGAGAAAAAACATGACCAAAATAGTCAATTGTCATTATTCTTTTTTGAATTTTTTTTTTATTTTTTCCCCGGAATGAAGGATATTGCCTCCTTCAATAAAGGATCAAGTATTCCTTAACTTCAAAAATATCGCATTTGTTTTGCTTACACTAAAATGCTTCTAGTTCATCTATGGGTTCATGTATCGTTCCAGCTTTTGGAACTTATAAACTTGAAATTAAACGCCATCAGAAAATGGAAAAGACGATGAGTTGCTAGATTTTTCCAGAAAGATAAAATAAAAATAAGAAAAGGGGATCAAGTATCCCCTTTCTCTGCTACCTATTTAAAAAAAAAATCATATCATTAGAATCATATTGGATATTCCAGGATCCAGCCATTCGAAAACCACCAATTGGTTCAAATTATCGAAACTTTATGATTATTTTAAAATACTTTTATCCCATAACTGATTTTGAATTTTTATTTTTCAAATTAACGATTAACTAACTGCGTATTAATTTCATGATTCATAATTTAATAATTTAGAATATTTTCAAGAACCATCTTAAACATGTTGGTATTGAGTAATTTTCTATCATTCATTTACGACAAGCTGTACCCAAAAAAGTTGAATCGGATAGCAGTATATTCAATTCGTAAATATGTCTCCAAAAAATTGAGAATATGCTAATTCGACATTTAAGATTTGAAAAATGTCACTTTATTTGGTCTCTCCCTTTTTTATTGAACCGGTTCGTAAAAAAATATCACCTACAGCGCTATAGCGTGGATCTTATCAACTGATGAGTTGGCATCGTGGTAAGATATTGGATAGCAAACTCGGAGGACTAGAGTTTCAAATCCTCGGCAAGGGATTTTTTTTTCGTCTTACTCAAATTACTTAAACTCGTTTATTTTGCTTTTTTTGGGGATATCGATTCGTTGGAATCTTGTCATTGTAGATATATCGCCTCCATTTCTGTAGCTACATATATGCTATTTTAATAAGTTTTATACAATATTTTCATGTGGTTTATTTGTATGAATAGTTCTGTTGTTCCTGCGATATACCTCCTTAAATGTTTGCTGGGTTGTGTCATTTGTAATAATTTACAAGCTTTGAGAAAGGCCTGTCAAATGTATCAAATCGGGCTTTTACAATATTTTAGGGGTTCCTGGAATGACCAGTATAAAAAACAATCAGATTTTTTTTATTCCCAGAAAGAAAAAAACTACCGGTAATCGAAATTTTTAAGTTTTTTGTCTAAATTAATACTGAATCAAAGCAATCTGAAAGATTCCCTTTAATTCAACCACGATAAAAGAGAAGTTCAGATATCGGTACCGGTATTTTGATAGAAACTTACCTACTATCTTCTTCAGAGAGCGTTTTCGATTCGAAATACCGGTACCGGTATCAGCACTTTTCTTTTACAGTGGTTGAATTAAAGGGAATCTTTCGATTGCTTTGATTCAGTAGAATTATTCAACCAAGTAGGCTCAAAACACATATAAGAGTCGAAATTAATCTATTTTGTAAACTTCTATAACAATAAACTATTATCACTCTCCATAACATTTAAAAATTATTCCCCGAAGAATTTAAAACGAAGCAATATGCATCTGAATTTCAAAATATCCTTCGATTTCCAGGGGACACATATCCTGGAATTTTCAAAACACACGTTTACCAAAGCCGAAGTCATAACTCAACCCCTTTGACGGTATCATTGAACCAAGGCGAGGGGGCGCGTGGATTGAAAGGATTACTTATTTATGATAAGTGCTGCGGAAAACGAATCGGAAAAATCATACACGAATCATATACCTTCTAAAGAAAAAAAAACTCATATTGGTAGCGATTGGTCTCGATCTCGCTGCTGGGTGACGGGAGGAGTTCAAAGGAAATCCTCGAATCACTTCCTTTCAATATGCCGAAAAAATTCATAACGCTCCGTTATGTGTCGTTGTTTTGAGCAGAACCTTGCTGAAAGTTGGTGGGGTTCAGTTTCGATTGGGCTATTTGAGCTTGCCATTTTCATTGAAGGTGGAGGAGGAGGAGGAGGAAAAGCAAATAAACAAAAACGATCCCAAAAAATACTTCAAGTCACGTGCCACCTTGTATTTTTTTTCCTTCCTGCTTCCGATTTTACACGGTGAGTTGGAGACATTTCCCAATAGCTCTTGCTAGTAAGTAAGATTTTCTGTAGGCATCGAGCTGTGTAAAATATGCATGACGATGGTAGAGTATTTTTCTGGCTCTGTCTTTTGGCGTTGCTCTGCGCCAAGCATAAAGTGATTCATTTGAATGTCGCGGATTATTATTGGTAGGAGGCAGCACGTGGCGGAAATGTTACTTTTGGTCGAAAGATTAGGGCCTATTCCACGATTCGTCGGCTTTTATTGGCTGACATGCCTGATTAAAGTGCAACGAAGGATTATGATGGAAGTGCTGACGGAGGTAACGGTTACTTGCAGTTCCGGTTTGGCAAATGGGGTCATGAATCTGATTATATTTACTTAGTCAATGGTCACCATAAATCACGATTATGAATAAACGTGTTATTTGTCACTGTTTCAAAATTGCAGGTGACTATACGAGATACCTAGGTGAAATAATCACTGATGATACATTTTTTTTTATCAATTTTCGCATATTTTGATCTTCAAATGATAAATGATATCAATTTATTCAATTTTAGACGGACATCAAGCTGTAAAAGAATTTATTATATGCTTCCATGCAAAAAATTGAATGCATTTTAAGTTAAAATGCATTCAATTTTTTGCATGGAAGCATATAATAAATTCTTTTACAGCTTGATGTCCGTCTAAAATTTTAAAATTTTTAACATTTGATGAATATAAAAGCATAAAATAATTTCGTACCACGGCAAGTGTTTTTGGAAACACTGCAGATAGTGATGTCGCTGTCTGCAAGTTGACTATACGGAAAAGCATATTTTTGTCATTAGTTCAATGGAAGAAAATAAAAATTAGTAACGACTGCATTGCTTTGAAAATCGCACATTTAAACAAAACATTCTTTGGCACGCTGGCTAGTGAACGGTAGACAATGTGCAACTCGAGACCCCATACACCCAACCTTCGGGTAGTGGTCATATCACCTCTTGTCTGCAACTCCGATTCTCTACCTCCCCGTGGTGCTAGCTGCGGTGCGAGCAACCTTAGCGGAGATCAGGTACCCAACCCCGGTGGATGCTTTGGTCGCATGTCGCATGCAGACTGGGTTAGGGGGCTTCGTACGCGTCTGTTCTCCATGTCAGGGGCGGCGTGCGGAGTGCAACAACGTCCTGGTGGTGATAGTGAAGATGCGCCCAGAACTCTCCGTAGTGAACAACACACGAAACCGGCGCCCGCCTCGGTTAAATATCGCACGACTGAAGCAACCTGAGGTCGCGGCAGACTACGCACAGTCGGTCGAAGCAGCGCTGCCGGCAGAGGGCGAGTTTGACGAAGCCCCTCTCGAGGACTGTTAGGATACCATCAAGACAGCCATCAACAGTGCTGCGGAGAACGTCAACGGTTATGTGGAGCGAACTCGACGGAACGACTGGTTCGACGAGGAGTGTGGGAGGGTGATGGAGGAAGAGAATGCCGCACGGGTGGCAAAGAGGCACCCGTCGAAATGTGGAAAATCACCGACAGCGGAAGAGGCAGCAAGTCCGAATTTTCCAGGAGAAAAAGCGCCGCCTGGAGGAGGAGGATCTCGAGGAGCTGGAGCAGCTGCATCGTTCTCAAGAAACACGAAAGTTCTATCAGAAACTCAACGCATCCCGCAAAGGCTTCGTGCCGCAAGCCGAAATGTTCCGCGATAAGGACGGAGGCATCCTGACGGACAATCGTGAGGTGATCAAAAGGTGGAAGCAGCACTTCGATGAACACCTGAACGACGCACATGCAGGAGATCAAGGCGGTGGGGGAAGGTACATCGCCGGCGTAGCCAACGACACGTAGGGGAGCCACTCCCAACGATGAGTGATGTTAAGGAAGCCATTCGCCAGCTGAATAGAAACAAGTCGGCTGGGAAGGATGGCATCGCAGCTGAACTCATCAAAATGGGCCCGAACTTAGCAGAATTTCTTAGATTTAAGCTATTAGTCTGGACGGTAATTCAACCAAAGACGATAATAAATTAAAAAAAAAAAGTTGGCCGATTGCCTACACCGGTCAATGAATTCTCGAAATTTTTAATTTTGCACCATTACTTTTTTCATGGACACACCCTGAAAACCCAGGAATAAAACTCCCCAATCAATCCTTGAGTGTCTATTTGACAGCCACCGTTTCAAACTGCTATATCTCTCTTCTTTTTTAACTGATTTTCACATATTTCATGGTTTTAAAAATTTCGTAATACCTACATATAATGGAATGTACATTTTATTACTAATGTGTAATGTGTTTTTCTTAAACTTTAAATAACGAGAAACTGAACATTGTCTGAAAAACGATGGTTCTCATCGCATTCGATGCGTTCAGACGAGCACGCACATAGAATCGCTCGATCAAATAATTTATTATCACTTTGTTGAAAAAAAAAAAACAATTCCAATATTATAATCCTATCTTTTCATGTTTACATCATGTCTATCCTTCGCGCTAATTCATGTTTATTATGACAAAAAAATTCCTGCGGTAACTATGTAATTTTGGTAATGCACTATGCGAGATTGTCATACAAGCAATCGGATAAATAAGCATTTCACGACCACATAATGGAAGTTGCTTATTTGTTTATAATAAAAGGTAAAGTCTGCTTCATTTAATATTGGAACAAATTCTTTTGCTCATTGTGGCCCTCCTAGTGGACGGATTTGGAAACTTTTTTCACCCACGGGTCGGAAAATTCATTACCTTTCACCATGTATTTATGTCATAACACCAAACGATAGCATTTTATAAACAACCGCCATGGAAGCCGAACGGAGAGATCAAATTGTGCACAGTTTTCTTACGAGTACGAGTACGAGAATTTCTTCGAAACAGCAATGAATAATTTTTTTAATTTTTTTTTTATGAAAGAGTAAAGAAAATGCTACATTTGTATGAAAAACAAATTATAAATTCGTTAATAAATGACTGAACTACACGCAATTGTTTGTGTTCCAATATTAAATGAAGCAGACTTTACATCCGTCGAACTTGGTCAGCACTTGGTCGTACAGCTTTCGAGCACGGATTCTGGCCACATTGTTCTGCTTCAGCGTCCGATTTGGCTGTTTGCTGGCTCGGAATGACCTTATTCCTTCCCGGAGACGAATTCGTCGCACCGTACTGTGAGCGGCCTGGAACTTATTGGCCAAATCGCGGTCTGGAAGATTGGGATTCCTCTTGACGGCCTTGATGATTTTCCCACGCAGTTTCCGGTCGACAGTTCCACTCCGACGCTTCGAATGCGGCTTCCGAGCCGTCGTCAATGTTTCCTTGTACTGCTTGATAACACGCCATACGGTATTTCTGGGCATTTTAAGCTGTTTAGCTAGCTTCGATGCCGACAACAATGGATTTTCAAGAAAACTGTGCACAATTTGATCTCAATTTGATGGCTTGAATGTGATAAAAAAATGGCTTGAAAACGAGATTCATTAACACTTAGCAAAAAGGTGTTGGTCACATGATTTATAGAGTAAAAAAGGGAAAATTATTCCTGTAGGTATTTGTGTGGAACTCATCTTACACTTTTCATTCAATGGCAGCCCTTTTCATTCTAAAACTTTACTAGACAGCTGTATACGACGATGCTGACGAAGTTTGACTGTGTGGTAATGGTCGACGAAACCTACGCCAAAGCCGACTACAAGCAGCTTCCGGGACAGGAGTTTTATACGGCAAAAGGAAGGGGAAAGGTAGCAGATATTTTCAAGCACATGAAACTGTCAAAGTTTGCGAAGGAATATCTGGTTTGGCAAGCCATCTGTACCTGTGGCTTGAAAAGCAGCATTTCCATAGCGTCCGGGAGTGTCAACCAAGAAATTTACGTGAAAGAGTGTTTGAATAAACGTCTGCTGCCTTTCCTGAAGAAACACGGTGGTTCCGTACAGTTTTGGCCGGATTTGGCATCTTGCCATTACGGTAAAAATGCCATGGAGTGGTAAGCCGCCAACAACGTGCAGGTGGTTCCGAAGGACAAGAACCCTCCCAACACGCCAGAGCTCCGCCCAATTGAGAAATACTGGGCTATTGTCAAGCAGAACCTAAAGAAGACAAAAAAAACTGCTCAGGACGAGCAGCAGTTCAAGGCAAACTGGCTTTCTGCGGCGAATAAGGTGGACAAGGTGGCTGTACAAAATCTGATGGCTGGGGTTAAGCATAAGGCCCGGCAATTCGGATTTGGAAAAGCGGGAAAAGAATATCTTTCCTGAATTTTATGCTAATTAAACTTGAAAAATAAATTTAATTTGATTTTTGAACTAAACGATTTCACCGATTTACACGCGTTTTCCCTTGACCAAATTTTGACCGTATCACCTTTTAGGCTTACGATATTTCAACTTGAACTGTGTAACCCATTTATATAGAAAAAGGCCTGAAACTTAATCAAATTTATCGATTCAATTACTAAGAAACAAGTGTTATGGTCTGTTCTGTAATTTTTCTCATTTCATCAAAGCTCCTAACTCGTTAATGAATAATGTTACCAGAACTCACATCCTTTTGCCTATTCATTCAATTAAAATTTTGATTGGCCACACCTTCACGTTGAATTGTACTCCTGTTTATTTTTTGCGGTTTGCCCCGAGGCGCTAAATTGTCGCAATCAGCAATCATCGCAATAATCGAGGACGCTGTCCTTTGACATGTTGCAATAATTACACGAAGCTAGCTGGCTATCTAGCTCAGTCTGCATACAAAAGTTGTAGGGATGTACAGGGACGAAAGTTTGTATCCCGTCGAATCAAACCGACAATCAAGCCGGCTTCATTAAAGCAACAACGGAGGAAATAAAACTCGCAATAATTCGTTCTCATTTGCATATTAGTTGGAGCCGAACATATGTTTGTGGGGATTGTGAGCATCTCAACCGGTGCAATCAAGAGCAGCGTGAATGGCGACCATCAACCTGTCAGTAATATTAGTACCTGCCTTCTGCCTGCTGAGCGCCACTCATCGAGAGTGGCAATTATGGTGGAAATGAAAATTGTAACCTGTTATTTTTTTTATTTCAACTCCAACCATTACAATTGCAAACGAATGACGGGATAGGTATACTTTTTTTTTCTGAGCATTTGAAATTAGTGCGGAATGCAGAAATAGCACATAAAAGAAGTAGCAATCGGTTATGGAAATTTTATGGCGTTTTGGCGGCTTGGAAATGTACGGAGATTTAGAAATCACACCAAACAAAAGAGAAATGATATCACCAATGAAGAATTAAAACTTCTGTTAAGGTGCAATTTAATGATTAGTGGAAAAATAAAGAAGATTTTTTTTGCTGATAGTGTCACTTCAGATAAGAAGATATATCAATTACAATTGACACATTCCACGCTTTTGTATTGCTCACAAGTGATTTTTGATTCTGAACGAGAATCTATAATTCTCAAATTTGTAAATAATTTTGACAATATAAGTCACACAAAGCCAACGAAAAGAAGAGAAAAAAAAGCTGTTCTACATCTTTTATATGGCTTCTTGAATAAAATACTTGGGTGAAAAAAAAATAATTGTGACAACTTTTACAGAATAAATAAAAAAAAAGTAAATGAATTGAAAGTTTTGAAATTCAAACAATGAAATTTGAAGCCAACAAATATTCATTGCCTCATTTTGTTGCAAAAAGCTTTTATCTATATTCAAAGAAATTGTTTACATAGAGCTAACAAAAACAGCCGAAAATTAATCAGCTCTTTCAAAGCTCACGAAAAAAGTTGGCATACTTGTAGGGTTGAAATAAAGAATGCACAAATTTAAAAAAAATAAAGTTATGAAAATAGATGAAACGCATTTGTGGCAACACTGAAACAGTAGCTGCTAGAGTGTCCGTCCCGGGATTTCCCGGGCGGGAATTCCCGGAAATTTGAAAAATTCGGGAATTCCCGATTCCCGGGAATCATAGTTTTATTCCCGGGAATTCCCGACATGTTTGAAATTATTTCTCTGGAAAAGCCTGAAAGCCTCCGAAATCATTCTTACTGTTCTTTTTGAAAATGTAGTCATACAAAAATCATTGAGAATATGCCGATTCCGTGGCAGTAGACATTTTGCCGCCATTTGGTGCAATTTCTTTTATTAAATTAGATAAGTTTGAAAAGATTATATATATTTTCACACTGTGTACATTGAACGAAAACCAACAACAGTTCGAAAAATATATGAAAAATCACGCAGCGGGTAGACAGATTGTGTTTTCTCGAAAGTAACATTCATGCACTTGTTTATCTTTGGCTTTGAAAGCCAGCTGAATTTCAAAACCTCAAAATGAAGAATATATTTTTTTTCATAGCAAATATGTAAAGTGTTCTGAAAACCGAAAAATGGTTGGCATAATCAAACAAATTAAAACTTTTTTTTTTTCAACCCCTAATTGCATGGATTGACTTATTCAGAATATTGTATACTTCTTTAGACTGTTTTCAATTGATTATTGTTGAAAACTATTTGGATTATTTGATTGAAAATGATTAAAAAAACATTATGAAAAGTACATTATGAACAAATTATGGGCTTGTATGCACGAAAGGTATGATAAGCTATGTATATTTGAATCGAAGTGCATATATTTTACATGTTTTTGAATATTTTCCGGGATCCCGGGAATTCCCGGGAAACAGACCACCAGATTTCCCGATTCCCGGGAACGGGAAAATGGCCGGGAAATAGACACTCTAGTAGCTACAAAGTGTAAACAAAAATGAAAGTCAGTCAATGGTCTAATCTTGTGAAAGACAGACATGTTTTTGAGAGTTTTTGAATTGAGATTCGGAATTATCGTTTATTCATGACAACATTTAAAAAAAAAACCAAACACAAACACATACAGGATCTCAATGAAACATGATGTTTCCTCGTAGAGATTCCTTTTTTCTTAACTCTAAGCGTACATCTTTCGAGGATATGATGGCTAGCATCTTACAAATGCTAAAAACCACCAACCCACTGAAAGTGTACTATGTATGCCGTGACCGGGATTCGATCTCATACCCCCTGGCTTAGAAGACTTGAAGGCTGTCCACTACGCCACGGGTGGTGGCTTAACATGTGCAAAGTGATTCACTTTGATTATCATATAAAACTCAAAACAGTTTTTGTTTCTCTTCGTAAATGATTTCAACATCATCTAAATGTAGTAAAATGACAAACTCATTATGTGAGTTCAAATTTTCCACTTTGGTTTTTGATAACGGTCCAAACGCAGATAACGGTTTCTGCTGAAGACGCGCGAAGGACACAACAATTTTTTTTCGTATGAAATGTTGTTAACAAGCAAAATGACCGTGTTTAAAGGGTGATACGGTCAAAATTTTGTCAATATCAACTTGACGTATTTCTTTCAATTTTGCATTTAAAAAACCTGAACACCCCTCATTTTGAAGGTGTGTGTGTAGAATAATGCTCCTATTTTGATTTTGGAATTCACTCTCAATTGTCAAAATGTCGTCCAAGCGTATCAAAATTTAGCTCGCGCATCGCGAAAATCCGAGCTATTCGCACGCAAAGCTGGCAAAATCGATAAAAGTTGCCAAATCAACCGTTACAATTGTAATTAAAGTGTTTGGGGAACGTTTGTCGACAGCCAGGAAGTTTAAATCAGGGGGAAACTGAAAACCGGAAGCCGAATTACTGCTGCCTTTCCTGAAGAAAAACGGTTGTTCCGTACTGCTTTGGCCGGATTTGTCATCTTGCCATTACGGTGAAAAGGCCATGGAGTGGTACGCCGCCTACAACGTGCAGGTGGTTCCCAAGGACAAGAACCCTCCCAACACGCCAGAGCTCCGTTTAATTGAGAAATACTGGGCTGTTGTCAAGCGGAACCTAAAGAAGACCAAAAAAAAACTGCTAAGGACGAGCAGCAGTTCAAGGCAAACTGGCTTTCTGCGGCGAAGAAGGTGGACAAGGTGGCTGTACAAAATCTGATGGCAGGGGTTAAGCGTAAGGCCCGGCAATTTGGATTAGTAGAAGCGGAAGCCTAATTGAATATTTTTCCTAAATTTTATACTAATTAAACTTGAAAAAGAAATTTTATTTGATTTTTTAAATAAACGATTTCACAGATTTTCACGCGTTTTCAATTAAAACCAAATTTTGACCGTATCACCCTTTATGGAGCATGTTTTTGTGATATTCCAGCCGTTAAAAAAGTAGTCGAGCGATATCAAAATACGTCAGCTCTGATGATTTGGGGAGAATATCGACGGAAAGGAAATTACTATCGTTTTTAATTGATAGGGACTTTAAAATAAATAAGGAGTACTTCTTTGAATGCTTTTTTTTTAAAGAGATTTTGGATAAATAATTATTTTGAACCAAATTTTGTAAATGACTATCGATTTTGATTGAATCTTATCTTACCTAAGCACAAAAAAGTAAAATTTGAAATTCTAGGAAAAAAAATTAGCATTTCATTGAAAATTTTGCCCTTGCATCTATTTCACAAAACTTAAAAAATAAGAAATTGTTCTAGGCAAAGTTGCCGAAAAAAATCTGCGTTTTCGCGAAGAAAAATCTGTCTTCCTGTGATTTCAGCTAAAAACTTAGTGATGGTTTTCTGTGAGGCAAATTCCATAGTTTTAATTAGAATGTCATGAAAAATAGGGTTTTTTTGCACGTTTTGAGACAGAAAATTTTTAATATTAGTTAAACGAAAAAAAAAATCAAAAAATTAGAGAGTTCTGTGAATATTACAAAAATTCTGTATTCTGTGATTTTCGGCAGCCTTGGATCTAGACCCCCCTTTCGATTCGATTCCTGAATAGATCAATGATAAAGAATTATATTCGAAAAAAATGCAATACTTTGTTTTGCTAATAACCTTTGAATGCATGGAAGCAAATTGATGACATTTCCGGCGAAGTAACCTGGTAAAGTCATGTTAACAAATATAGAAGGGACTGAATACTTGTCCATTATAAGGAGGTTAATATAAACAGATAGTAAAAAGCAATGGGACTGTAAGCGATGCGTTTGCGATTTACATTTGAACACTTGTGAAAAGATTTTATTGAACGGAGTTACTAGGAGAGCAAAGAGATAAGTTAAATAAAAAATCATATTCCAAATTGGTAAAACGAGAAAATATGGAAGAATACAGCTTGCGCAAATGCATGCACTACATATGCACTATTGGCATACCCTTCTCGAGAGAATATACGTACAAAGGTTAAAGAAATACTAGCAAGAATTTAAAACTGATTCAGATTCAAAACATTTTCTCCCAATGTTTTGAACTTGAAAAACTTCTGAACTCTGCATGCAATAATTGACCTTGACCTATTTTCTCCCCCGCCCAGATACAGCCTCATTGATTTCCAATAGACAGAAAAATGAGATAAACGTATCTGGGAAGTACTGGATAAGTCGCCTCGTACGACATGGACCAGTATCCCAGTGGCAGTATTCTTTAGGCCGCTGCCACACAGCCACTCTCTTATACTTTTTTTGAAAACAAACAGGTTACAACGAGGGAATCTTTCTTAAACAAATGCTATGTAATTAATGACTAACCATAGTAACGCTTTGCTTTCACTTGTTCTTTTTACAGGTTCGAAAATTATGTCTTCAATATTCACGAATTCTACTTCCATACGCGACCTGATAATGTTTTCTCTCCATTCCTTGATATCAAGAATTGAAGAGCACGATTGTATTCGATGAAAGTTGCTGTCTACCTCATTACAAATTTCGCACATTTCGTCAATAGAATTCCTTACGCCATACTGCAATAATTTTCTCTTATTTGGTATGAGGTCATTTAACAGCTCGAATATTTTTGAACGATCTCCTGCTTGCAGGAATGTGCAATTTATATTTTCTCGCACATGGTTCCACTCTATTTTAGGGTATAAGTCATCTTCTTTTGGGGTCCAGTTTTGATTTTTAATAAAATACCCACAAAGTGAAATTTTTAATATTAGTTAAAAGAAAAAAAAATCAAAAAATTAGAGAGTTCTGTGAATATTACAAAAATTCTGTGTTCTGTGGCACAGATTCTGTGATTTTTGGCAACCTTGGATCTAAACCCCCCTTTTGATTCGATTCCTGAATAGATCAATGATAAAGAATTATATTCGAAAAAAATGCAATACTTTGTTTAGCTAATAACCTTTGAATGCATGGAAGCAAATTGATGACATTTCCGACGAAGTAACCTAGTAATGTCATGTTAACATATGCAAATTGTTGTGATACTCTGTCAAGTGGTTTTTGAGATAGCGTCCAATAAAGAAATTTTTCAACTTTAATTTCTGGGCAACACGTGCGCTATCTATAACGCATACTATGAACCACCTTTTTTCAAGTTTAGGCTTATTTAATTACGTTTGCTGTTTCCTAAAGCTTGAAATTCAAAATAACTAACAATTTTGAATTTTGGTAGAAGTTTTAACAAATTAAGCCGATTGTGATTCTTCGACACAAAAACAACACATTTGACTTTTCATCACTCCACAACCGTTTAACGTAATGGCACGATTCCTTTTCCAACTTACACAGAGTATTTGTGCTAACTAGTGAAGTGCTTTGCAGAGAAAACGGTTGCATTCGGAGGCAGTCTTCTTGGTATTTATAGCAATTCATCGTGTCAATCGTTATGAAAGACTGGGTAATTTGCATTTTCCACAGATCGTTAGCCAAGTACTGGACATTGAATTTTTCAATTGTTTTCCCCTTGTATATCTCCGAGAAAGGCAGGTGAGACTTGTCTACGGAAAGCTTCTGGTTGAACCAGGTGACCACTAAAGCATTCGTTTTGCTATCCATTACGAAATTTTTCAAAATATCTCCCCACAAGCTGTCTAAATATTTTGCGCGCGATTTGACCACCGTATTTCGTTTATTTAACCGGTGGGCAGCTTTCTACCTTGTAGAAATTAAGTCAGGTATATTTATAAGTCAGGTAGATGAACCAATTAACTTAGCTTAGCTTAGCTTAGCTTAATTGACTACTCACATCCACCTTAAATCATTGAAGGTGAAATGCAACATGCAATATAATCTCAATCAATAGTTCTTCATAAGCTTCGTGAAACTTAAAATGTATTTTTATCGGTATTAGATCAAACGCATTTCAAATTCCATGATCGCAGGCGTGGCTCAGTGAAACGAGTTCCACATTGCCAATGGTTGCAACTCCGTGATTGACCGAGGCCATCAATTTTGTCCAGAGGTCAAATGAATGGTATCTGGGATTGACAGCACATTCATAATGAACAAAACTGATGCTCTCTCTTTATACACCAATAACGGCGCCGGCCACGTCCTAGTAGTCCTAGTATGGATAGAAAGAAAATAGAGAAAAGGATTGAAAGAATAATATTTCATGCTGTAGGACCAAGGTTACCTCTGCATCCTAGCAAATCAATTTTTGTTTGGATTGGGTAAAAAGGATATCCAGGAAACACTTTTGACTAGTGTTATTTAATTGGTGATAAATTTTGTATTAAAACTGTTCAATTCAGATGAGGTTTTTTTTAAATTATAACATAATTAAAATTTAATCAGAAATCATAAGGATAAGGCCATATTCTTTTAACATTCAAAATTATGATAAATACTAAGCATGTAGGTTTTTATTACACTGGTTTTTGAATATAAAGTAAAGATGAGCAAAAAAATTCAACATAAGGCCCTAAATATCTTACATCTGGTTCCCAAAACTTGTTAACCGGTATGAAATTATAACAAATACTTAGTCTTTTCGCAAATTCTATTAATTCGATCTCAAAATTTTAATGGTTTTGGGTTTTTTCAGTCACTATGAAAATTTAAATTTTACTAGAATTTGTACAGATGTTATGAAAAACTTGTATAGTATGTATAGATGTCAAATATAATGTCAAATCAGCTTTTTTTTATGGGATTTTAAACCTATAGGTTTATTCATCCCCACGCCCATCAAATCAGCTTGTCATATTTTTTGTAAAAAAAAAAATGAATAACTTTAGTAAGGCCCTAGTTATTTGAACTGAAAATTCGTCAAAATATAGGAAATCGTGAATAAGACAGTGAATGAAAAGAAAACTAAATTTTCATTTCTAACAAGAAAAAGCAAATCAAATGCATTATGTTAAACCCGTTTTAGTTGAAAAAAAAGAAAGGGTACTTATCACTGCTTTCCAAGAATCTTCATCCATCTTCCTGAGTCACTAATCCTGTGCGTAAACTGGACATCATTGGAGTCTCTTTTTAATCCATCATGAATCCATTTCTTGTAGGATTGCCTTCGCTGCTCGATCGGTACGTGTTTTAAAAATCCCTGGTCAAACTTGATGTGTTGCAATTTATAGCAATTTTTTTCAATTCAACAGTTGATGTTTTTTAATTTCGATTTTTCCACTAGCTTGATTTTGGCAGATGAAAAAACATGTCTTTCTCGGCACACGCCTACTTCACCTCCTTATAAGTCAGGTAGATGAACCAATTAGAGAAATACGACTTTTTTTTATCACTTCTTCTATTCATATTTTCGAATTAAGCTTGAAAAACCCTTTCACATTCCTCTCACTTATTGGAATCGATAAACTTCACTTGTATACATTTTTATGTTCACTTTTGGGTCCCCTAGGACTTTTTAATGGGTTTACCATATGAATTTTGGTCGAAGAGTTGATTTCCAGCTATTTTCGGGTTTCCTACTGGGACTTTTCAGAATTTTTCTCGATCCTGCCCAAAAAAAACAAAAGCCTTAGCTCACATTAAATTTCTACTATCCAAAGTGCACTTGCTTTGATCTTTCCTTTTATTAATACTTCCATTTCTGTCTTTTAAATCTACTCATAATTTCATAATCTGCTGAAATTCCTAACATCAAATAAAAATATATGTATATATAAAAAAATATTATTCAAAAAATCTATTCGGACGAATAAAAAATAATCGAACGAGTATGGCTTTAAAAAACTTATTAAAGATACATTGGAAAAAGCAAAAATACGGAAGTGAACGCAAACAAGGCGATTGTCTGTTTAAAATAATGAAATAAGTGCTTTGGCGATAAACATTTAAATTTAATTCCAAAACTATTTTACTCACAATAATTATTTAAACTATCCCGTCTTCAGTCGACTACTTTTGCAGCAAAAAGGCTATCGTTCGAATTAAGCACTCGAAAGATCTTGGAGTGTTTTTTGACCATCACGGCTGGGTTTCAAGATTCACATAATATTGTAAATATTGCTCCCAAATCTTTTACACACACAATGATAGTTTAAACTTAAAATCAGAATCCGGTTTCAAATTTCACAAAAAACAGCTGGGTATTGCAAGAGCACATTTATGATTAAGAGTACATTTAAGAATAGTATAAACTACACAAGAGAACAGCATTTGTGATGCATATGTTTTAATACCTGATTTGTGATGATTTTGGCATCCTGAATTCAAATCTTTCGTTCGAAGTCATTTCATTCTTTTAACTATCCAAAAGTTTAAGAGTTATGACTCGTGAAAAATTTGAAATTTACTAATTTTTACTTAAACTTGTCATCGCTAGCTGATAAATTAATAAACCTACATAAAAACTAAATACTGGTATGTAAATCTTTTAACTATCCTTTATTAAATGAAAGATCAAGAACAGAAATATTTTCTTGTTTTAGAGAAACATTGTTTTAGTAAATATAAATCTCTTATTTTTTTTGAAAATTTAACAGAAAGGACTCAACTATTTCTAATATCGCTTAAGGCCTTTTATAGATTTTGAAATGTTTTTTTTTTTTAATTTTTGTTCAAAACTGCAAACTTTATATATTTGAATATCTAAGATTATCCCAGTTCATTTTTTCCTAAATTTTGTAAAATTTGTTAATTCTCGTAGAACTAGACATTTTTTTTATAGAAAACAATCGTTACTTTTCCACATAAGTCAAAATTATTTGCAGTCATCATATCTTTTTTCTGTAAAAATCTGTATGTATAATGTAAATTTGAGATGTTTGTTCTAAAAAATTGCCGAGTTTTGTTATTTTAGTCATTTTATTGTAATATATTTTCAAGAGCAAATCAAATAGATTCTTAGAAGTCCAGACTTCAAAATAATATTTTATAATTCTAAATGAAAATTAAATTTAAATTTATAAATTAATCTCTTAAGCCACATTTCACAATGTGTTGTTATTTTCATTAAATTAAATAACATTTATAACCATGGATTCATTAATAAACTTATTATTTGATTTTTTTTTATTTTCTTATAATCAAATTATGATTATCATTTTATCAACATTTTCTCGCACATAACGTTATCGATTCGTAGATTGGAGTTCTTTCAAAGTATATCAGAATAAGTATGTATGTATGTATGTAGATAATCCACCATGGGAGCACGGATTCACCGCAGTTTCTCCAACGTATGCGCTGAATTGCATTCTTTAGATCATGAGTTCGGTAAATCTTCAATGAAAATCACCACATACCCGACAACATGGCTTCGTGTGAACTGTCATATAATTAATGTGTGTTTGTGTATGTGTCAGTCTTATTTGGAGAACGAGACAATCAGTTTCGCAACTGTATAAAATTCATCACATTTTCAGTGTTATGAATCTACGACAGGTATTCCGCACTCGTTTATATACGTGGCCAGCTGGCAACTGATTGAACATTCATATTATATAGTCAGTTATAAGAGAAAACACATCTTACCTGTCAGCCTCTTATGGAAATTCGGAGTTGTCATATACAACATTTAGAAAAAAGAATTTCTCCCCTCTGTGGTGTACTGTGGAGATTGAAGAACTTTGTGCCACAACATGTTCTTTTAAAATTCTATTATGCTTTCATTCACTCTTTATTTCATTATCTTATGACAGTCTGGGGACGAGCATCTCTTTCACACTTACATAAACTTCAAACTTTGCAAAATAGATGCTTGAAAAATATTTACAATCTTCCTTTGCTGCATCCAACTAGGCTTATTTATTCATCCAGAGTCCATAATATCTTACCCTTACCAGATCTTTGTGATCTCCAAACTATATTGTATGTCTTTGATAACCTGCATTCGTCAACTTCTATTCAAAACCTACGTTTCACAACGGGAATACGAACACATAATACTCGTCACTTAAATCATCTTCAACGCTGTCGATCCTCAACCTCCCTAGGACAAAAAAGGATATCGTTTATTGGACCAACAAAATATAATTCCCTACCTAATGAATTAAAAGAAATCAGTTCACGATCCATTTTCAAAGTCAAATTGCTTCAAATATTTAAAGATAAATTAAGTCCGTAAAACAAGCCGAACAAAGCTAGCCTTTATTATTTTTGTAATTTTGTAGCGTTAATTATTGTAAAATTATAGTTATAACTTAATCTTTTAATTTTAATCTCTTAAGTTTAGTATTACTTTTTATATAAATATTTAAAATTTTCTTAAAAATGAATCTCTTTAAAGGAAATCTCTTTCCATTAAGATTCAAAGTATAAATTAGTTTAACTTATATCGCCACATATCCTCGCATTAAACTATAAACTTTGAGTTCTCAGCACGAGTAATGTTTTGCTCGCGTCGCGTATTAGATTGTTTGTTTTTGTTTCTGCTGCCAGACGTGCTGAGAACAGTAGCGTCCATTACCAGGGGGCTCAATGGAGCCTTTTGGTATGGGGGAGTGTGGTGGGCCGCTACAAAAAAAAAAAAAAAAAAACCCAAAAGTTTTCTTGTCGATACCGGGAATCGAACCCAGTACGCCTGGCATACCAAAACAAGACTCGCGCCAGCCCATCCACATCGGCGCTTCACTTTCGAGGTATATCAGGATAAGTTTACATAAATCTCGTAAGTATATCAATCATTTTTTTTATCTCTGTTTCAAAAACTTGATTATAAATTCTGATTAGGTATTCTTTTTCATATGTATTAGAGGCTATGATTCTGAGAAAATTATTGATATTTTATACCAAATCTTGACATCAAACTAAGGTCTATGTATTGGATACTTCTGAGCAGTTCCAAGATCCAATGATGCTCAAATTACCTGAATTGCAGGTAAGGAATCAACAAAACAGTTCCTAACTACCAGGTATCGAACAAATCAATTCCAAAGGTCCGATTCATACTGGATGTTGGTTGATTCTTTCGAATTGAGATCAAATTCTCTTTCTCTCTCTGCCCCATTGGGTTATCATAAGTACTAGCTTGTTGTCATATCGGTCATTCGAGAACTTACTCGAGAGACTGTACCGAGATGTTTATTCAGATTGTTTATTTGGACCTAATTTCGTTCTTCGTATGAACGTTTGTTTGCTTGTTGGGCAGCACAACCCATCCAGCATCATTCGTTCCAAATTAACAACCGCACTCAATATTGGTACTCGATGCTGACCATGTGAAGATGTTTATCTGAATGGATGACATTCCGGGAGGCTGTGAGGGAGCCTTGAGTGGGTGGATGAGGCAGATTGGGGGTGTTAAATTTGCCAAAGGTACAACATCATTGACTCCACATATTGGTTGCTCTTATCAATGTTGTGTTTGGAACGAGTTTGGCCGTTCCAAGTTGGTCCAGAAGTGGGTGAAGTAGTTATTTTATTCCGAGGCAAAAGTGAGCTCGATATCGGATTCAGATTGTTTGCCCACTTCATGACTGTATCTCTTTAACCTGTCGATAAGTGATACCTCCTAGCCTGGATCCGGCGAATGAATGAGTTTGTTTGGGTAGGTAAATGAGCAAATATTTACCATCCGGTGCGGTTGAATGATGTGTGGAAATTTAAGATAACAACATCGGTATCATTTTGCTATCCTTAAGAAAACATTTATTCGCCCGGCTTCTGTGTTTGTTCTACAGAACGTTGGCAGAGTTACATAATAATCGATGCTTGATTTAAGGATTGGTTTATTGCATGCGCTTGGCAAACATGTGGGATTAAACACTTATCGGCGTAAGCAATTTTTTTCTTGAAATTATTGAAGGAGGTATTAGAGTATATTTTCTTGACAATACTTATACTATAAAGGCGTTTTACTGTATGATGTTTTCAAATCTTAACGTATAAAACTGTTCTCTTAAGTTTTAAAAAAGCGATCATTTAAATTAATAAAAAATAAATCATAATAATTGAATTTTCAGTAAACTTCATTCCGGTGTTGTGTTAAGTTTTGTCGAAAAATGATAAAAAATAATATAAAGGACAATTAAGCACACATACGACGAGTGAAAAAACGAGATATCTCGTATTTAGTCCGCAATGTGTTGAGATAGTGTTATGTAATATACATTTAAATAGTGTTTCGATTCAGTAAAACATGCATCAAAAGGAATTTCCCAGACGAACTAGAAAGCTCAACTTTGGTGCCAAGTCTCGCAGTAAATAAAATCAATACCTCGTTCCCTTCATCAATTATGTTCCGGAGTTTATCATCCGGAATGCAAAATTTCCAAGATCCAACAGCTGGGTCTCATTTTTCATGTTCCAACTATACACAGAAACTTGATTCCACCTTGCTTTGCGACACGCCCACCCAATGTTGCCTTGCACACGTTAGTGTACACATTACATATTTTTTAGCAGCTGCAGCAGCAAAAACTGCAACCAACCTTCGAGTTCTGGCGACAAGGATTGGACTACCTTACCTGGTTCATGGTTGGGGGTTTTCCCGCGCGAAAACTTTCTCCTGGCGCACTCCCTGTCGATAATATCGAACCTTTTCGGTGTAACGTGCTCGTTTCGATATGCAAATGATACACACAACATAAATAAACCAAACGAGCTAGCAGCCAGCACCCTCTAGCGTCGTCATTCAAGTTCCAACGTAGTATCATCAGCCGTAATTCTGGGGAAAAGTTTCACCATTGATGGAGAATTATGGCAACATACACGGTTATTTTGTGACACTTTGTCGGTGCAGAGAGAGATGGAGCGAGAATGCAGTGAATTTAAAATGTTTTTGTTTATTTTTCCCCGTTTTCTTAAATAAACTTGTTTCACTTAAGGGTCGATTGGAAATGCAATGTTTGCGTTGACACTGCATAAGATTGCACGATAAATGAAAATGATTTTTTAGAACGAATCGCTTTAAAAAGACCCATTACAGCTGGAATACGGAAAAGATTCATTCTGTCGTTATCATTCTGTTTTAAAATCTTATACACTATCAAGCTATTTAATTGTGAGCTGATTTACGATATACGAACGGTCCTTCTATTGCCCCTCTATCTGGCATCTCCCTTTCTTCCCTTGATCGGTGCCAATCTCATCTTTAAAGATATAGTGTGGCACAAATCAACTTATGAGTTGGCAATGTGTGATATACAGTGAACTCGAAGGACTGGAGTTCAATTCTCAGTCGGGGATATTTTTTCAATTTACTATAATTACTTATAATTTGGCTACTTGAGGGGAAACTATATCTATTATATTTTTTTTGTAACGGTGTTTGTAGTACTAAAGCCTGGATCACGACAAATCTGGACACATTAAAATGGGCTATCTCGGAGTTGTAAACGAAATTAAAATTTTGTACTTCAAATGTAGGGTTTTACTGCACTTTAAAGGAAAAATAATAAAAAAATTTCCGATGTTGTTTTGATGAATTTTCGAACTTTTCGTCGAGTACACCTCATTATAGTTTGGACACCCTAATCGCTGACCTTAGTGGTCATTTTGTTTCACAATCTCTTCATCTCTATTGCATCCCGAGTCATCCTACCATTCTTCTTCATCTTCTGCTTGACAATTGCCCAAAATTTTTCGATAGGGCTAAAATAAGGGCAGTTGGCTGGGTTGATATTCTTTTCAAAAAAATTCCCCGTTGTCCCGATATCACTGTAGCACCTCTTAACTGTAGTGGCAGCTTGCCAAATCTGGCGAAAACGTTACTGCCCGAGTAACACAGTTCCAGCTAACTAGCATTTGGATGTTTTATTATGGTTTTATTTTGGCTGTTTTGTGCAACTCGTTTTATGACGGTTTAATTATGATCATGCAAAATGCTTAAGTTTTTGAATCGACTATCTGTTTTCAGATAGTTTTGAAAAAGCTCATAAATCTTTCATTAAACATACTGTTTTAGTTATTTAGAAAGAGTTAGGAATGCTATGTTTAAACTATAATAAATCACGAACTTAGAAGTTTGCTCCAAGCTTTCTTTTGCATGTTCTATAATAGCACGAAGTGCCTGATTATTAAACCGCCATAAAACTTAGTGACAGTTCTCGATCGAGATGTCAAAACAGGACACGCTCAGATTAGATAGCACATATTTGAATTGGAATTCCCATTTTTACTAATTTTTGATAAGTTCTGTGTGTTGATGTTGAGTTAAAATAATAAAAAATTATAAAAATCTATGAAAACTTCGAATTACCGGAAGTGGAATGAATAACTCTACAATATGAGTATTGAGTGAAAGGGTTCAAATAGGAGGAACAAAATTTGTTGCTTGACGCCTTCATTAATACCAGATTGCGGCTTCCGCTTTTATTTTCTAAGTTGTAAATAACTGAAAATATCATGAAACCTTTTTAATATTGTTACTAGGTGAAAGTAATAAACGAGTAGAAGTCGAATTTCGCTGTCCGTCGCCATCTTAAATTCCAAGATGGCGGCTACCACTCAACTTGAAAATACTGTAAATGACTGAACATCGCCTCAAACCCTTACAATATGGGTATTAGTTTTTTTTTTTTTGAAAACGAACACAAACACATACAGGGTCTCAATGAAACTTGATGTTTCCTCGAAGAGAATCCCTTTTCTTAATTCTAAGCGTACATCTTTCGAGGATATGATGGCTAGCATCTTACAAATGCTAAAACCACCAACCCACAGAAAGTGTACTATGTGTGCCGTGACCGGGACTCGATCTCATACCCGCTGGCTTAGAAGACTGGAAGGCTATCCTCTACGCCACGGGCTGCGGCGATAAGAACCAGTAAAAATCGAAGTTGGTTATTTGACGCCATCCAAATTCGAGATGGCGGTTTCCACTGAACTTTAAAATATTGTTTATGACTTATAATCGTATAAAACCCCAACAATATTGGCAATGGGTAAAAGGGCTAAACGAGTAGTAGTCGATTTTCTCTTTTCGCTTTACTCTGAAATGCTCTAAGTGACACAAAATCGCACAAAGCAACCACAATACAGACCCCGATCGCTTTTGCAACATTCGATTTTGGAAATATCCGATTTTTGCACATGTCACTAAATCAAACAAATAACAGAAACAACATAATCTTTTAGTTTTCGCTTTAATAGGGCCAATAAAATTTAAACATATTAGCATGATAGACATAATACAATGACATAAATAGCAAATATGGCAAAAAAACAAAAAACTATCGAAAAAACACGAAAAGTGCTAAATGCGTCAAAAACATGATGAAAAATGTAGTACTAAGTAAAAACAAAGTGGGTAAAAAAATCGTTCGATTTTGACAACACAAAATGTTCGAGCGGGTTGCCAAAAACAATCAGGGTCTGGTTCATCTAGTTTATCCCATTCAACGAATACCAATATTGTAAAGCTTTCGTGCGGTTTTTAGTCATTTGCAGAATTTTAAAGCTCAGTGGAAGCCGCCATCTTGGATTTCAAGATGTCGTTTGATAGAAAACTTCGACTTCCACTTGTTTAGTCCTTTCACACAATGCCTATATTGTGGGAGTTTCATGCGGTTTTCAGTGTTTAACAGCATTTTAAAGTTCAGTGAAAGCCGCCATCTTGAATTTCGAGATGGCGTCTGATAGCGAAATTCAACATCTACTCGTTTAGCCATTTCATCCAATACCAATATTGATGGGGTTTCATGCGATTTTAAGTCATTTACAACATTTGAAAGATCAGCGGAAGCCGCCATCTTGGATTTAAAGATGGCGTCAGACCACGAAATTTGACTTCAACTCATGATTTATTCCACGGGTGATTAACAACCAATCCGTTTTTATTTAAAATGTCTGTCCTCATTCACTGTACTAAGGATTAACAACTCAGAAATGAGGAACTCATCCTAAGCGTGTAATTGGTTGGCTTGCGATAGAAACGTCAAATCGAATTGACTAACGCCATGTTGATTGCAAAATCGAAGGGCACAAAATGACGCCATGTTGATGGATTCACAATGCAAGCATTGGAAAATATTTTTTTCAGACCCGTTTTCCATCAATTCCATCATGATTGACCATCAGATTTGACGAGGCGCATTTATTTTAAGATACTATTTCATACACATTTTACCTAAAATCTTGACTGGCAGTACAAAAGAGGCTCATATTATGGTTAAAATATTGGTATTTTGGCTATTAATTTTACCAGATCATATCTCAATAATGCAATCATCATTCATCAACCATTATGGTTGCTGGAAAAAATAAAAATAAAACTCCGAGAACTCACAGAATCGAACAAAACAAAAGTTCCTAACATGTTTGATAATAGCTTTTTAAAAGCTTTGGTGACCAACTTTGATGACCAACAATAATAATATGTCATGATGACGTTTCTAGGGTAGGGCCAAATAGCCTAATTTTGGCTTTATTAGTGTCCAGGTGATGTTATAGAATGCGCTTTAGCTTTTTATGAAGATTAATGCTATAGTCCAAACGCAATTTTGCTGACCATAATAAAGCTAAAATTGTTACTTGGGAAGAGATGGATGATCGAAATTTCCAACTTTGAACCTACTGTTCCTATTTTGGTACTGAACCTTTCATTGGACCTAGAACTAAACTTCCTGTAAAAAGTTGATTTTTTTAAAAATAGATTAATGCATTCATTAAAAATGTAAGTTCTAATAAAATCTTATCAATTAAAAAGTATTGGCTTCGTTTGAACTGTTATGGAGTGAATGTACTGCGTATGTTAATGTAAATGTATTTTGAAGAACAAGTTAATCAGGTGGGCTAATTTATTACAGGTATTCCGGCATCCGTGTATATACCTGGCCAGCTGGCAACTATTTGAACATTCTTATTATACAAATAGTCAGTTATATGAAGAAACACCATCTTACTAGTCGGTAACTTGGGGGATTCGAACCCGAAAGTTTTCATCATGCCAATACCGGAAATCGAACCCAGTACGCCTGGCAAACCGAAACCAGACTTGCACCAGCCTATCCGCTAGACCACAGCGGCACTAGCTACTCGTGGAATTTACAAATGGCAGCGCTACTAGTAGAGGAACAGAGGCGGAGAAACCCTCTAAGACGAATGTCAGTCGCCCGAAACGGATCGATGCCTTTGTTCAAACGGTGAAGAATGAGCTCATTACTCCGCGAGAAGCTCTTAGAGTGTAAAGAGGAAACGAGGGTCGCCAGGATATCCAAGACCTGGCTCCCTAAAGAAGAGGTCTCGAGACCCGATGGTTCGACAGGTCCCGGGCCAATTGGAAGGCAAGGACGACAGGCTTAATTAGAGAGCGCCCTCTGAATGGCAGACAGTGACGCGTAAACACCGTAAGGAGAAAGCTACGAAAACAAACCCTAAGCCCTAGAAGCAGCGAAGCCGCGTAAGGAAAATAGGTGAAGCTATCGTAGTTAAGGCGCCAGAGGGTACGTACGCGGACGTGCTTCGTCAGATGTAGACCGACGACAATCCGATGAGATCAAATTCAGCAACAAAGAGTGCATCCTTCAAAGTGCTAGCGGAAGAAGTTCTAGGCGAGAAGGCGGAGGTTCGTGCGCTATGTCACGATGTGACCATCCGTATCAAAACCTCGACGAAATAACGACAGAAGATGAAGACGAGGCAGCACTAGTCGAGCAGTGTAAGATCGGCGAAGATCAGATCTCGATCCGATTGAGACAGGGTCCTCCCAAATCTGGAACACAGGTTGCAATTGTGAGGCTTCCAGTGGTAGCAGCTAACGCAGCACTCGAGTGCAGGAGGCTAATGGTGGGATGGTCAGTTTGTCAGATAACCATCTCCCAGCAATCAGAGGTATGCTTTCGATGCATGGAGTACGGCCACAAATCGTTTGACTGCAAGGGAGTTAAAAGACGAGGATTGTGCTGGAGGTGCGGGGAATCCGGTCACATAGCGGCTAGGTGCAGTAAGCCGGCGAAGTGGCTTATTTGCACTGGTGGCCATGTAACTGCCTACCAAAAAGGCGTTAGCAGCGATACCAAGGGCTTGGAAGTAATCCAAACCAACCTCAACTACTGTCACGAAGCATAACAGCTTCTGCGAGAGATGGCTGTGGAAGAGAAGCTAGACATAGCGTTAGTAGCAGACCCCTATTATAGAGTCCTGAGTAGCACAAATTGGGTGACCGATAGTGCCAATCTGGCCGCAATAGGGGTGACAGTTGTGACAGGGTCACATCGAATGAGGAAGGCTTCATGATAGCCAAAGTCAAAGGAATCTTCTTCTGTAGCTGCTACGCTCCACCGAGGTGGACCTTGGAGAAATTTAGCGCTACGTTGGAGAAATTTAGATGTTGGATAAAAGGTGCTCACAGGTCTAAGCCCTTTATTATCGCAGGGGATTTCAATGCGTGGGCACAGGAATGGAGCAGTTCCCTTACGAACGCCAGAGGACAGAGTCTACTTGAAGCACTTGTAAGACTGAATGTGGACCTGGCGAACGTAGTTAATACTAGAACCTACCATAGAGAGGGACGTGAATCCATTATAGATATCACATTTGCTAGTCCCAGATAGACAAGTAAAAGGAGAGCGAGCGAGGACTACACTCATAGTGACCCCTTTGCGATGCGCTATCATGTAGGTAAGAGTACACAGTCAGCCAGAGGAGAAACAATAGTAGTTGAACGACGTTGGAGGAAAAACAATTTGGCCGGAATGTCTTTGTCGAAGTGTTGAAGTGGAAGTAAAACCTGTCTAACTTGAGGGCGGAAACCTAACGAATGTACTCACACGTGCTAGTGACGCAGCAATAACGAGGAGGGCTAATCGTAAAAACCCTCATCCACCAGTTTATCGGTGGATTGATGAAATCGCGAATTTACTTGCCAGCTGCCTTCGCGCTAGACGAAACATGCAGAAAGCACTAACTCAAACGGAGAGAGACGAGCGTAGGCCGCTTTTGAAAAATGCAAAAAGAAACCTCTGCAAGGCAATAAGAGACAGTAAAAAGGCATGTTTAAGGAAACTTTGTCTTGATGCCAATGACCGACCATGGGGTGATGCCTACAGGACACATGACATGGCTGGCCCAACAAACTGAGGGAAATAACGAAAGAGCTGTTCCCTCAAAATAATAGCTGGCCGCAAGTCTCTTACGGCTGGTATACGAACGACGAGGAATTGATAACGTTGAAAGAACTGCGCGACAAAGCAATATCCCCTGGAAAAGGCTCCTGGTCCAGATGGTATCCCAACCATTGCAGTTTAGGCCGCAATTAGGGGCCGTCCATAAATGATGTCACGCAAAATTTGGAAAAAATAGACCCTCTCTCCCCCCCTTGTCACATATTGTCACAACTTCTGTCACCCCCCCCCCCCTTTTTGTATTACGTCACGTTTTCATAACCCCCCCCCCCCTAGGATAAAATTTTGAACTCTTTAGAAATTTGATTAAAAATGTATCTTTATTTTAAATTCATCAGTTTTATTCAATGAATTGAAAAAAAAGGTTCCAGCTTTTAACAAGCCTTTTAGAATAGCCAAGCATTTCTGTTCACGTTTTGCCATAATTTAAGTTTCTTATGCTCATAAAGTTTACGTAGTACAGTTTTATTGAATTTAGGCTAAAATTATTTGTTATTGTTTTGCCTTTTTTTTTGTAACAATATGTGATGTCACGTTCAAGCTTACCCCCCCTCCCCCCATGTCACAAATTGTCACAAAAATCGGAACCCCCTCTCCCCCCCTAACGCGTGACATCATTTATGGACGGCACTTATGGTATTTCACGAAATGTTACGATCGTCACTGCAAATTTGTATTGAGGAAAGGATGTTTTCAGAGGTTTGAAAACGGCATAAGCTGGTTCTGCTGCCCAAACCAGGAAAACGTTTGGGGAACCAATCGGCATACAAGCCAAAATGCCTACTGGATACGGTTGGAAAGGTTCTGGAAAAGGTGATCTTGTTCAATCAATCAATTCGGCTAACGAAAAATGCGATGCACAGTCGACGCCATTTGAACTGCCATCGAAACGGCTGATAAAGCCAGACACAAGAAGAGAAGACGGGAACGTTTTTGTGCGGCAGTAACATTGGTCGTCTCCATCTCGGTTTTGTGGATGGAGGACTCCTATTGCTTCGAAAATAGAGGCACACGAAACGTGAAACACGAGCCAGAAATAGCTCCATGGCCAATTGGCAGCAGCTGGGGGACAGCTCAAGAAAAGGAAGGTGGACCCATTGTTTGATCCCAAACATCAAAGAGTGGATGGAGAGAAAGCATGGCGAAGTGGATTTCTACATGACGCAATTCCTGACTGGCCATGGATGCTTCATGAAATATCACTACAGGTTCCGACATGCGGCCTCGCCGGTCTGTCTAACATGCGGTAACGTGGACGAGACACCTGAACACGTGGTATTCTATTGTCCATGATTTGAAGAGGCACGTGTCAACATACTTGCCGTCCGCGAACCAGACACGACAACGGACAACATGTTGCAGAAGATGTGTGATGACATCAACACACGGCATGCTGTCAGCGATGGGCTCGCCCGTAGAATGACTGGAGTTAGAGTCGCAGACTACGCTAAACAATCAGCGTAGCGATCGGACCACGACCTGAAGATGACCTCGGCCGGTTAGGATGATATTTAATTTAAATGAGAACTTCTAAGCGAGTGTTGCATGAGTAGCGCATATGCGTGAATAAGACCCCCTTCCAAAGTATTGCCTTAGGGCAGTTACCAGTTTAGGAAATGGTCTGAGACCCCAGATGAAGTTTAGGGAATGTTGTATATACGAATGAGTATAACGAGACGCCCCAGATGAGTTCTGGAGTGACACGGCACTCGACGTGCCTTGGCACCGATTCGTAAAATTCCTTCTGCAAATTTACCACCTGGGTAACCAGGTCTAGAGTATGGTAACGTCAATTTTGATTAACAGAATTTGTGTTGTATGAACGACCCCTTTGGCCGACCCCTGACTCAGAATTTAATACCTACCTGAAATCAATTGCCCAGCTCTCAAAACCTCCATGTGCAAATTTTCATTACAATCTGATGTATAATAACGCCAATATCGCTAAAACAATATATGCCTTGTATGGACGACCCCCTTCAGAAGGGGTCAACCAAAATTCTTAAAACATTTTTTATCATTCCTGGTCCTAATGACAATTAATTTCAAATTTCAGCTCTCTAGCGCTTAAGACGGCTGAGTCAATAAAAGACAAACAAACATACAGAAATTGCATTTCAATAGGTTTTTAACGTTAACAGAATCAATAAGAAAACGAGCTGAATACCGAGTCTAAATAAATAAATGGATAATCGAGACACCGAGTTATCGAGCCTGAACTTTAGTATCATAGAGGGAAACCAATTAAAGAAATACATCTTTTTACATATTTATATTTTAAGGATCATATGATCATTTGAATTTATTAAGTATTAATTTTTCCTTACATGTATCAGATTTTAAAGTAGTGGTCACATGTGGAATTCATAAGGCGGATGAATTGGAACACTTGATGCATTTTATCAACAGTTCGTTTTGCGAAACTGCAACTTTTATTCGGAAACGTATGTACATCCTGCTGCACTATTTCAAAACAGTAAAAAATTCCCATGAAAACGACCAACTTTGATACCAACAACAATGCATCGTATATTTTATTTTTTCTCCCGGTTCCTGGAAATATGAAAAAAGTTGAACAACGAACCACAATTCCGTAGGTCAATATGCCAAACAGTGAACCAGAACCGAAACACTTCCACGCCTGGCTAGGCCAGGGCTTGCTAGTTGGATGATGAGTTTTTCCTTTACCACATGCTGGACGGTTTACTTCCGATGGAAGGGATAGGTTCAAAATTGTGGTTTAACTCATATTTTTGTACAACATTCCAAACAAAGGAAAATCAAACTAGCACAGCTTGAACCATTCTAGTGCCAAAATGTGTGAGAACCACCACCAGAAGTAGTTGGAATCGCTCCCTGGTGCAGGATTGCCCTGGTAAAGTTAGCATCAAATGGTTTCTGAAACCTGGGAGTCTGTTTTGCCCGCCGAAATGTGTCCCGAATGCAGAGTTTTCAGGGCGTAGTTATTCATAATAAGCCATTTGAACAAACTATAATATGCTTATCATCATCACTGGGAGCTTCGTCTTCTTCTTGCGTTTTTCCTCCTCCGGCATCGCCAGACGTCATTATCATTAGCTTATGCAGCAGCAATTGCGGGATGGACTTTGCGGTCTTTCTGGTCGTTTTATGGATTTTCACTGTCTTACATCTATAACAAATGTCTGCGTAACATTTATTGTTGGCATACATTTGTTAGGAGGCTCGACACAAATGCCATAAGGATGGTTGTTTGTTGCTCGTTGTTTCGGAATTCAAATTTTTAAAAATACTTGAACGGGTTAATTTCCGGCAGCAACCGATAATATATTCACTTCGTAAAACTTTCAGTTACAAATTTCGTAGACAAAGTTGGCGAAATAATGACTGGCTTTATTGGCGGTTTAAGAACAAGTAGTTTAATTCCAATGCCTTATCCTAGCTTCAAACCTACAGAGGCTAAACTGACAGCCTTTCCTTCTCGCTACTCTAAATACTCTCTCTCTCATTGCTAGAGAGGTAATAGAAAAGTTGAGTTATGCGAAGCTATAAATACACACTTCGTTAAGAATATTCATTGCCGCCACCTGAAATTGTGAGATTTCACTACAACTAAACTTAGCTAAACATGTATCTCTGACAAACCATAACAATCTAAACATAAACAAACAAATAGTGTGCGGAAATTCTCCTACCATTTATCTTAATTGAATCGAATTTTTCTAAATTTCCGAACTAAATCTTTCTGGTTGCATCTCACTTTCGTAGGGCAGCATGCATATTTTAGTGATTGCTCGTTCCGTGATTCCTTTGCTCGTTCGCAGTTGTACGACTCTTGGTAAGCCGTCTTTCCCAGGAATGGTTTTGATGATACGTCCCAAGGGCCACTTCACGGGTGCCAGGAAGTCGTCGACAATAACAACCATACGCCCGACTTGGAATTCGGTGTTTGGTATGGTGCGGCGGCTTTCTTTCTGTAGTTCCTGTAGGTATTCACGCTTCCATTGATGCCAAAACTGCTGAACGTACTCCTGCAATCGATGGTAATGATCCAGCTTGTTGGCAGGGATATGTGTGACATCAGGATCCGGGAGAGATGACATTGACATCCCAATAAGAAAATGCCCTGGTGTAAGAATTGCTAGATCATCAGGACTTTCCGTCATCGGTGTAAGCGGGCGAGAATTCATGCAGGCCTCAATCTGCGCCAAAACCGTAGCCATATCCTCGAAACTTAACGATGAGCTGCCGAGCTGTTTAAATAAATGCTTTTTCGCCACCTTGACTGCCGCCTCCCAAAGGCCGCCGAAATGAGGAGAACGGGGAGGAATCATGCGCCACTGGATGCCAAGGGTCGTGCAACTGTTAGAAATATGTTCAATGCTCTCCTTTTCCGTCAGCATTTCGAACAGTTCTCGAAGATCATTTCTAGCGCCTTGGAAATTTTTACCTTGATCGGAATAAATTTGCGTGGGAGAGCCACGCCTCGCAATAAATCTGCGAAGTGCATTAAGAAAAGCGTTTGTAGAGAGATCAGCGACAAGTTCTATATGCACGGCTTTTGTCGCGAAACAAACAAAAACGCTGATGTAAGCCTTAGGAGCTGCTGCTTTTCTATGAGGGGGTTTTAAGTAAACCGGGCCAGCATAATCAACGCCAGTAAAGGTGAACGGTCTACTAGCTGTGATTCTTTCGATGGGAAGTTGACCAGTTTTTTGTTTACCCGGGACTGGTGCAGCACGTCTGCAGCGAAAGCAGTTCCATACTATTCCTCGAATCAATCTGCGTCCGTCGATTGGCCAATACTCGTCTCTCATCGCTGCCAGACTCACACGGCCGCCACCGTGGAACAATTTTAAATGAAAGTACCGTGCAACTAACCGTGTGTATGGATGGGAACTGGGGAGTAGGATGGGGTGTTTGATATGGAAAGGCTGCTGTGAATGTCTCATTCTACCTCCTACCCTTATAATACCTTCAGAATCGAGGAACGGGCTAAGAAGACGCAAGGGGGACTGCTTCGATACGGGGTTTCCCTTTCTCAGTTCTCTCAATTCTGCTTTCAGTCTATCCTCTTGAGCCAATCGAGCTAAACATTTTCGAGCTCGGACTATTTCGATAATGGTGAGAGCATTAATATTTCTGCTTACCCTTGCAGATTTATCTTGGGACTTCTTTTTTCGACACGCTTCAGCAAACCGCAAACAGTAAGCCACCACACGTGACAGACGCAAGTAGGAACCTTGATCGTGAAAAAATGGATTCACTGCCGATGTTGTTTGGACGGCCGCCACCGTTTTACGCCGCTCAGGAATAAGATCATCTTGATCAGGCTTGTTAGACGAAGGCCATTCGCATTCTGGAGACTTTAACCAATTCGGGCCATAACGCCATAAATCGCTTATCAAAAACTCTTCAATGGACGTCCCTCTCGAAACTAAGTCAGCAGGATTTTGACTACCACATACGTGGTTCCATATGGCTCCATTGCTAAGATCTTGTATTTCTGCTACTCGGTTCGCAACGAAGGTTTGCCATGTTCCTGGGGTGGATCGCAACCAAGCAAGTGTAACCGTTGAATCAGACCAAAAGAAGGATGATGAAACCGATAACTTCATGGCATTATTGATTTTTCTGTGTAGGCGTGCTCCAACTAATGCTGCGCTAAGCTCTAATCGTGGTATCGACATCCTTTTTAATGGGGTCACTCGAGATTTTGATGCAATCAAACAAACTTTAATGCGACCAGTGGGATCGATGGATCGAGCATAGGTGCACGCACCATACGCTAGCTCGGATGCGTCGGAAAACGTGTGTAGTTGGATAATAGCTTGCGGTAGAAAAACGTAGCGATCGACCTTGTAGTTGAAGATTTTTGGTAACTCTACACAATAATGGTCCCATTTTGTTCGGATCTTATCAGGCACCTGATCGTCCCATCCACAAGGCTCCTGCCACAATTCCTGCAGCATCATCTTTGCGCGAATTACAACTGGACCAGTTAGCCCAAGGGGGTCAAAATGCTTCGATATCGCCGACAGTATGGACCGTTTTGTTGGTGATCCTGTTGTTATTGCCAATGTACAATCAAAACGTAGTTGATCTGATCCGGGCTCCCAACCGATGCCCAGTGTTTTGACTGCTTCTTCGGGGTCAAAGTGCAATGTCGATTTAGTTCCGATACGCTCTTCCTCCAATCCCTCAAGAACCTTAAGATTATTGGAAGTATATTTCCGCAACTGAAACCCGCCCTTGGCCATCAAGTTGTCTAGCTGGCATCTGGTTTCGATGGCATCTTCCAAAGTTTGCGCTCCCCCTATATAATCATCCATATAGAAGTCATTTTTCAATGCCGTACTACCAAGAGGATAATTTTCACCTTCATCTAAAGCCAGTTGATGAAGCGTTCTGGTGGCTAGAAAGGATGATGGGGTGAGTCCGTAGGTCACGGTTTGTAGCTCATACGTCGATATAGGTTCATCGGGATGAAAGCGCCAATAAATCCGTTGTAAGGCGGTGTCTTTAGGGTGGACGAGTATTTGTCTGTACATTTTAGCAATATCGCCCACAAGCGCAATCGGATACTTTCTAAATCTGAGAACCAACGACAAAAGCTCTTCTTGAATGGTAGGGCCTATTGTTAACGCATCATTTAAAGAGTTTCCCGTTGAAGTTTTAGCTGATCCATCAAAAACCACTCGAATTTTTGTGGTAGTGCTGGATTCTTTAAAAACAGGGTGGTGTGGTAAGTAGCAGACTTGTTCTGGCTCATTTTCGGACGGCGATACTAGTCTCATATGTCCCAAACTCAAATATTCCGATAAAAACTCATGGTATTGTAGCTTTAAACTTGAATCAACAGCAAATCTTTTCTCAAGTAATTGAAAACGACGGAGAGCGATGTGCTTCGAGTCACCGAGAACTTGGTCGAAATTTTCATTGCGGGGAAGACGTACAATATATCTGCCTTCAGAATTCCTGGACACATTTGACGCATAATGAGCTTCACATTTCCTTTCCTTAGGGGAATATTCTGGCCGTTCGATAACTTCTTCAACCTTCCAGAATCTTTCAAGCGCTTCAAGCAACGAATCGGATACAGCAACATGACAAGTCGTAGTTTGATTGACCAATTGAGACTGATGACGGCCACTAACGATCCAGCCAAATAGACTATTTATAAGAGTAGGGTGTCCTTCTGTTTGTATTTTGTTTCCGGGGTTGACTATGGTGAAAAAGTGTTCGGCCCCTAGCAAAATATCAATGGGACCAGTTTTGTTGAATTCCGGGTCGGCCATATTCAGATTTTTGGGTAACTTCCAATTGAGGGTGGAAAAGCTGGTGCTGGGCAAATCAATGGTTATCCGGGGCATAACTAAGAAGTTGGCTTTCAGTTCATATCTGTTAGTACGTGATCGAATAGTTGTTTTCACTGAATGTCGCACATTTGACGTCGATTCACCGATACCATACATTGGAATACTGACGTTTTCTCTTTTCAAGCGTAGTAGTTGTGATAATCTTTCGCTTATTATGTTGGATTGGGAGCCGCTATCGAGCATCGCTCGAGCCGGGTGTGCCTTTCCATTAGAATCAAGGATCAATAGACTAACCGTTGAAAGCAGTACATTGGAGTTGCAAACTGGGGCGGAGTTGCTAATTTGAACAGCGGAGTTGGTGGTTTGAACCGCGGAATTGGTCGAAGTAGTTTCAGGGTCGGTGATAATAACGTCTTCACTTTCAAATGGAACGGGATGCATTACGGTTGGATTTGCTGTTTGTGGCGTGTTGGTAAACAAGGCGGAATGGATCATACTGTGATGACGTTTCTGACACAAACGACAAGAGAACTTTGATCGGCAATTTCTGGCGAGGTGACCATGACGAAAGCAATTTTGGCACAGGTGATGAAGGTTGATGACAGTTAAGCGTTCGTGGGCATTCATGTTGTTGAATCGTGGGCAGTGGGTCAGCAGGTGTTGTTCATTACATGCATAGCAATGATAAGTAGGGATTTCAGCAGCAGCGTGATTCGATGTTCGAGCGAATGTTGAATTTCTAGAAGCATGTTGGATGTTGGAAGATTGATAAACAGAATTGTGGTTGACTGACATTGATTCGAGGACTCTTATACGACGGTGCAAGAAATCTATTAGGCAGGGATAATCCGGGTTTTCGACGGTGCTTGCGAAATCTTCCCAAGCCTTTAGGGTGCAGTCATCAAGACGTAAACATAAAAGGTGCTCGAGAATGGTGCTCCATGAATCGGTGGGTTCTCCCAGTTGTCGCAAAACCTTGATATGACGTTCAAACTCATCGACTACGCCGTGTAAGGCGGCAGCAGTTTCCTTTTTCATACGAGGACATTCGAGTAAAGATTGCAGATGACGTTTCTTAAGCAAATAATCGTTGGCGTATCGTGATTTCAAAGTCTCCCAAGCGGTAGAGTAGTTGATAGAGCTAATGGCAATGGATTCTATTAACTGAGCGGCCTCGCCTTTTACTGCAGCACGAAGATAATGAAACTTTTGGATAGGAGGCACCTCAGCGTTAGAATGTATGAGCGCATCAAAAGTGTCATGAAAAGTAAGCCATTGGTTGTAGTCTCCGTCGAATTCAGGTAGGGTTATAGTGGGAAGCTTCAGTCCAGAAAGCCCAATTGTGGCAGCATTAGGGATTGCGTGCGAAAAGGTAGGAGGAGGAGATGATAGTTTGGAGGATAGACTAGCCTTTATTTTAAAGTACTGGTTTTCAGAGGAAGCACGGATTTGCAGGTTATTTTCCATACCTTCAGTTGTATCTTCGATGTCCGTTAGATGCCTTTGTACTTCACCCAGTTCCCTCCACATGGCATCCAGGGCATCCAGGCGAATTTGAACTTCAGCTGCATCTCTAGCAGCCTCATAGTTGTTGACGAAATGTTCAGCCCTCTCGAAGGAAGATAGCAAAGCAGTCCTTTGATTAACCAAAGCTTGCTTCCGGCGTGTGTCTGGCATTTTCTCAACCTGAATATTGAGGGAGAACGAAAAACAAAGGTAGAGCCGTTCGAAAACGGTGTATGCTTTGGAGCGGTACTCACCTGCTCAAAGCAAATTAATGCCTTGAGAATTTATAATTCACTCCAACTAACAGCTTGTGCAACAAAGTTGCAGTTTCCTGGCTATAGTTCTGGCAACGTGTCGTGAACGATGGTACAAACAGATGAGAGGTGGTTTCCGTGACCTTGGATACCGAACCGTCTAGGACTCTCCGATGGACCGTGTGCCTGTACGTTACAGGCCTTGTATTAATAAAAAACAGGAGCTATTATTTCGGGGTGGCGCCAAAATCTCCGAAATGGCGTGTATCCTTTGTAGTCGATATTCACGATGGCGCTTTATCAATTGTTTGACTGGCGGGAATTCCTCGAAACAAAAGGATCCTGGTCACGGCACCAAAATGTAGGATCAGGCTCGTTGTTTCGGAATTCAAATTTTTAAAAATACTTGAACGGGTTAATTTCCGGCAGCAACCGATAATATATTCACTTCGTAAAACTTTCAGTTACAAATTTCGTAGACAAAGTTGGCGAAATAATGACTGGCTTTATTGGCGGTTTAAGAACAAGTAGTTTAATTCCAATGCCTTATCCTAGCTTCAAACCTACAGAGGCTAAACTGACAGCCTTTCCTTCTCGCTACTCTAAATACTCTCTCTCTCATTGCTAGAGAGGTAATAGAAAAGTTGAGTTATGCGAAGCTATAAATACACACTTCGTTAAGAATATTCAAAGGGTCTCTAATAAAACTAAAAAAAATGAAAAAAATGAAGGATAAATTTATGGTACTTGAATTAAGACTTCATTAAATATTGAAAATTTTACAACAGTTGCTTTCATTCAACGTTGCATGAAAAAGGAATACTATTTCACTGTCTTAGGAAAAAATGTAAACAAACGAGTTTGAAACTGCAACATTTAAAGTTATATTTGGCAGGATGTGGTTCCTGTGTATAATCTAGCGAATCAGAACGGCATCGCTCAAAAATTGATATGATCCTGAGTATCGTATAAACGGTAGATGACTAAAGGAAGCTCAAAATTCTTTGTCGAAATACATATGAGAATAATAACACATTCAGATACCCTCAAATCTACGAGAAAGCATCTTGAAACAGTTCTTAAAAATGATTATAAGTTCCCTTTCAACTTTGTGACAATTTTCACTTTTACCGACAACAAGTTATCAAAAGTATTCCTATGCGAGAGTAAAGATTTGCAAAACAACGTCTATCGCACTTGTGTCGCCCAGGATGTTTAATATACCTGTCCAAAAGGCAGAACAAGACTTCGTAGACAGCCAAAAGCTCCAAAGTTGGGATGCACTTTTCCGTGTACCTACCCCGGGTGCCATATTTGGCAACACCTTTGCCTGAGCTTGTTTGAAGCAACTACGACGATGAGACGATGTACATGAAATTAAATTTCTTTCCTTGTGTTCCGGGATGATGTTCCAGCTTTCATATATGCAATTTGAATTACTTCAGAAACTGGTGAAAAGTGCTCGACAGGTGGAACTTCCTGAGTGGCAAAAAGTTGTTCCTTCTCGAATTCTGCTTTCAAAATCATAACTTGTTGGCTTGACAAATGGTGATAGGTTCCTGCAATCTGCGGAAGACACAGCAATTAAAGTTCGATTCTTCCGATTGAGGTTCGAAATCAAGAACGTACAGTGATTTGCAAAAAAAAACTGTAATGCTGTTTTTCAAGAAACTTTTAAAATTTAAAGTTTTGAGAAATTAAAATATTTTATCACGTTTGGGAATCTAAACAACGTTTTGGGAAAAAATCATTGTACGTTGGATTAATTGTAGCTACCTATTTGATGAAAATGAGGGTGGCAGGCATAAACTCTAATGAAAAGTACTGACTCTTTGCTAAACCAAATAAGAACCAGATTTGAGAATACTGAAACATAATAAATATTTATGAAATCATTTACTAAATTAAGAATTAAATTTCCTCAAAATTCACTCGGTCCATCGCAACCGTTTTTCAATTTCTCGGACATCACACATACGCCAGTTCACGCTCTATTTGGTCTAACCACCTCGCTTGTTGCACCACTGCTGTTCTCGTTTCTACCGGATTGGCAGCGAACACCTGTTTTGCAGTACAGTTGTCCGGCATTCCCGCAACATGCCCTGCCTAGCGTATCCAGCATGCTTTCACCACCTTTTGGATATTAAGTTTGCCGAAAAGTCGCACGAGCTCGTGGTTCTTCATGGTTCAAAGATGGTTCTTAACACTCGTCGCTCGAATACTCCGAGTGTACGCATGTCCTCCTCGAGCAATATCCACGTCTCGTGCCCGTAGAGAACAACCGGTCTAATGAGCGTCATGTACTTCGTGCGAGGGCTAAGTCTTCTCGACCGCAGTTGCTTGTGGAATTCATAGTAGGCACGACTTCCGATATAATTCGCAGTCGGATCTCACCGCTTCACACAGGAGTATTTCACCCAAAAACCTGGCCAAAACTCAAAATTTAAATTCCATTGGTTACTTTTACGTCAATGCTTATTTGATTCTTGAATAAATTTAGCACCATGTACCGGTAAGTTTTTTGACATCTGATTTGTTTATAAGCTGTTGCAGCTGTCGAAACTTTAGTACTTTTATGAGATAGAATTTTTCTAGAAATTGTTCAATCAGCGCGACTACGTCATATCAATAAATAAAACTTTCTTAAGTGACCAAAAATGAAAATTTGAAATGGAAAACTTCAATGGAGGGGTGTTTTAAAATTTTAAGTATAATAGATAAAATTCGATGACTATAGAGATAGTACGCAGTGCTTTGAAAATTCTTCTATTTATTTTTTGTTTTAAACGTTCATTTTTTTACAAATAAGTTTTTTTGTTTATGTTCCCAGCAAGTCCCGGCAAAATGTTTGATATCATTTGAAAATTGATAACTTCAATAATCACGTGCAAAAGAAAAAACTCGCGCAAACTCGCGCATTTTTGATATTATTAAGTTTGAAGTTTAAAAATATTGATAGATTTTTTCCACAAAAAAGTCACCTAGGGATTCGTTTATTTTAAACTAAAGCTCAGTAAAATTGTCTGCGGTCACCAGTGAGCCGAGATAGACAAAGTCTTCAATTATCTCCAGCTCGTCGCCGTCGATCGTGACCTTGTTATTACTGGACAAGCGGGCTAGGTGGGTTTCGGATCCGCAGGCCAACATATTCGTCGACAAAGCAGACAAGTTGACTGGATCTTTTAAAAATGCCTTGCTCGTAGGGACTTGGTGTTCACGACATTTATGGAAGATTTGACGTTATGTGAAGGTCTGTTCCGTCGTAGACCGTCCCTCCTTGAAGCCGGCCGGATGACTTCCCACGAATCTGTTTGCTTGTGGTGTAAGGCAGTGGAGTGAGTTAGGAACAACACTTTGTAGGCGGTATTTAGGACACTGATCGCTCGGTAGTTCTCACAGTCCAATTTGTCACCCTTCTTGTAAATGAAGCATATTACCACTTCCTTCCACTCCTCCGGTAGCTGTTCTATGTCCCAGATCTGGATCATCAACCAGTGTAGGCAATCGTCCAACTTGTCCGGGCTCATTTTATGAGTCCAGCTGCGATGCCATGCTTCCCAGCCGACTTGCAGCTAAATCAGTTGGTGAATGCTGGTAACTTCACTCATCGTTGGGAGTGGCTTCACCTCGTCATTGATTACCCGTCTTGATCTCCTGCGTGCATTTGCGCCATTAAGGTGTTCATCGAATTGCTGCTTCCACTTTTTGTGATCAAAAGGTGGAAGCAGCAATTATATGAACATGTAAACGACACCTCCGCCCTTATCCCGGCTCACATCGGGTTGCGGTCCGAAGTTTTGGTTTTCTGATAGAACTTTCGTGTTTCTTGTGAACGATGCAGCTTTTCTAGCTCCTAGAGCATCCAGGCGGCGATTTTTCTCCTGGAAAATTCGGACTCGCTGCATCTTCCGCTGTCCGTGATTTTCCACGTTTCGACGGGTGCTTCTTTGCACTACTGCCGCCCGCGCCAAATTCTCTACGTTCCTCACCTTCCTACACTCCTCGTCGAACGACATGCCCGATACCGTTCTCCGCAACGCTGTTGTTGGCTGTCTCCCAACAGTTCTCGAGTAGGGTTTCGTCAAGCTCGCCCTCTGTCGGCACGTAGTCTGCTGCGACCTCAGGTTGCTTTAGTCGTGTGATATGTAACCGAGGCAGGCGTTGGTTTCTAATGTTGTTTACTACTGAGAGTTTTGGGTGCATCTCCACCATCATCAAATAGTAGTCTGATTCGATGTTGGAATCTCAACTGGACCTGACGTTGATTATGTCCTAGAAATGCTGACTGTCTATCAAAATGTGATCAATCTGTGATTGCGTTTGGTACGGTGATCTCCAGGTGTATTGGTGGTAAGGGTGATGCTGGAAAAAGGAAGATACTACGTACGGCCACTTCGTTTGGAGGCAACGATATCTATTAGTCTAAGGCTGTTTTCGTTAGTCATCTGGTGCGCACTGAACCTGGCCGACCTGAGGTTTAGAATCCCCAATGACGATCTTGATAACATGTTTTGGACAGCGGCCGTATTCACGTTCCAGCTGCGCGTACAATTTGTACGTCCCCGGTACTTCCAAGGTGATCGTTGATGATGCTGATGTAGAAAAAACGGCCCTTGATTCTCAACCGGCGTATTCGTGGGTCGATCGAACATCACCCGATCAAGTGCTTCTTCATCTTCCCTATCACTATTTTAAAATGCTTTTCCAAGCTCGTGTGTGTTTCCGCAGCTCTGGTAGATGGCATGACCATTTTCGTGCGATCGTACCTTGGAACCCTTCTAGCATATCTCCTGTAGTGCGACGATGACGAATTTGCGGCTCTTTAATCCAATTTTCTTTTCGATTCGACGGTAAAAAATACCGCATAAGATAAGTCTAGTTTGGTTTAAATTTTCGAAATCCGAACAAGATTTTTGTTTAAGCTCATCGAAAGCTTCAGAAGAATTGAGAGTAAAACAGCCATTACTTCATTTTTCGATGCGTGCGTTGGCTCAAATAGCCTTCGTTCGATTAAAAAAAATTACACAAGAAAGGCCTCATATGTTTCCAAATTTTCAAATCCGAACATGCTTTTTTCTGAATTGATTGAAAAATGTAGGGGTATTGAGGGTTAAATAGCCATTACTTCATTTTCCGAAGCGCGCGGTGGCTCAAATAGCCTTCATTCGATTTCTCGAAAAGAATCACATAAAATAAGTCGGTTTTGGTTCAAACTTTTCATCAAAACAAACTTTTTTCGGAAATAATCAATACATACATTTCCTCGCATTCTCAAAAATTGAGGATTTTTTTTGTAGCCCTCAGAAAGTCTTTCGGCCAAGTTTGGCGAATTTTTGATAAAAATTTTTTTCCGCTGTGCACACTTGACATGGAATGACTCAAGGTTTCTGAACTCTGAATCAAGGTTTCCGAAAAAAAATCTGTGTTTTGGCGGGAAAAAAATTTGATATTCTTTGATTTTACCCAAAATTTCTATCAAGGTTTTCTGTAATGCTATTTCCTTAAGTTTGATTCAAAACATATGGAAAATTGGTTTTTTTTTCGTTTTGTTTGTGCAAAATCAATTAGCCTTACTTACCAAAATTTTCAAATCGAAACTTAGAAATCCGAAATTTATATTGACATCCAAAATTGGAATACGTATAAAATTTGAATAATCTCCAAAATCTGTGAATATTCTCAAAATTCTGTTTTCTGTGGTTTGCTCAAAATTTTGTGAAAGATTATTCTTTGATTTGGGCAACCTTACCTTGAACTAAAACCTTTTCGACTTTAGTGTTCGCAGTTACAAAGATGGAAGTTTTCTTGAGAATTAGATTTTTGAAATAAATAGTATTTATTCGTATTTTAAAACTTTCTTTAAACTATTTTAGCTGATAGAACATATAAATATGTAAAGGAATGGTCACAGAAATTAGGTATTTTAGAGTTTTTAAAATATCCCGCTTTTTTTTGGCGATGACCCGTTTTTAGTGTGAAATGTCCCGCTTTTTTTTCTGGAAGTAACTGATAAGCCTAGTTAATTAAGGTTAAACAGCCAAAACTCCATTTTCTGATGCAAGATTTCTCGGGAAAATCGAATAAAGGCATTAGTCACTAGACAAGTCTCATTTGCTCCGAAATTTTCCAGTCAGAATAAGCCTTTTTCTGAAATATTTGGATAATGTTGAGAAATTGTAGTTTAAACGGCCATTACTTCAGTTTCCGTGCTGTGGCTAAAAAAGCCTTTATTCGATTTCTGGAATAAAATCACCCAAGAAAGGTCTCATTTTGAGTAAGGCCGAACATGCTTTTTTCTGAACTTATTGAAAAATGTAGGGGAATTTAGGGTAAAACTGTCATAACTACCGTCAACTGGGGCAACATGCAACAATTTTCAATTTCAATGGCAAACTTATGTTCACAGTTAATTCTACCCCTTATACATCAAAAGTTTCAAGAATGATGGGACATAAAATTGGCGTAATTAGAAAAATTGTTGGTTTCTTTAGTTATTTTTAATTTTCTAAAAACATGCGATTTTCACCATCCCGAGAAAATGGGGTTACTTGCAACAAACTTTGTTTTTTATGAAAAATCTTATGAACACGTATGAAAATTTATAGTTTTTAATATATTTGCGATGCCTTAAAGACCATTACGCATGAAAACATCAATAGCAGCATTTTTTTGTTCTGTTAAAACGAATTTTCACATTTGTTTCTTCTGAAAGTAAGGATGCTGCATACATTAAGGGGTTAAATAAAACTACGAAAAATTCTACAAGCTGGAATCATAAAAAATGCGGCGATGAATGGAATTCCAATGTTTACAAACGCGTGATGCAGATCATTCATATTCCAGTACATGGAGCATGAGGAAACCAGTAAAAAGTTTGAGGTAATATTATCAAGCCGATCTGCATACTAGGTTAAGTTTTTTTCGGCATCGAAAAATGTTAAAATTTGTACATTTAAAGCTTGATTTTGAAATTTGAATTAAAAAAAATCAAAAAAAAAACTTTGAAAAACTAACTTAAGATGCAAGAAATTATGCCATCTTTAAAAGATAATTTTATTGCAAAACATTTAATTAAAAATTGATTCAGTGTTATGTTATATAAATGTTGCATTCATAGCTACCTACCGACAAACCCCTCAATCGAAATTGAAATCGCTCTATCGGAAACGCTACTCTCCACTGGGTTACATCAGCTCTGCGGCATACCGAACAACAATCTACGGTTTTCAGATCTTGCCTTCTCAAACGATCCCGTCAAAGTAAACATGATTGAATCTCCCACCCCGATAGTTCCGGTGGACCGCCATCACAAGCCGTATATTTTTTGCATCGACGTTGACTTTGACGTTGGACCTTCTGAAGAGCCTGTTGGTGAACTCGATTTTGATTTCAGAAACTGTAATTTCGAGCAAGTTGCAGCTGCTCTCGACTCAACCAATTGGGAATGTCTTGATGTAGCTTCAAACGTGGAATCTGCTGTCGAATTGTTCTACATGAAACTATACACAGTTGTGAAACTAAATGTCCCTTTAAAGCGCCGCCATACATTCATATCTAGGAAACACGAATGGTGGAATTCTGATCTTCGTCGTTTACGCAACCAGCTTCGAAGCGAAGCGTTTACTCTCCACCTAGTAATGGCACAGACAACAGCTACCTCGCATCGCTCGAGTTTTGCGACATAAACTTGTCCTTGCCGTGCTTTTCCGTTCAGGATATCTACGAGAAGCTGACCGCAGTTGATCCAACGAAAGGATCTGGTCCTGACGGCATTCCTCCTGTGGTTCTGAAACATTGCACCGCATCTGTAGCTGCCCCGATTTGCAGTATTTTAAATCGATCGCTCAACGAAAGGACGTTCCCCAGTGCTTGGAAGGTTGCAGCTATTTCTCCGATTTATAAATCAGGCAATGCTCATCACGTCGAAAACTACCGCCCAATCTCAATCCTGAGTTCAATTCCAAAAGTTTTCGAAGTTTTAATGCACGAGCGATTGTATGCTGCCATGAAACCTCTTATCTCAGAGTCTCATCATGGATTCGTAAAGAAACGGTCTACGGTGACGAATCTGATATGTTACGTTAGTTTCCTGAGTAATAGTCTGGAGAAAGGTTGTCAAGTGGATTCAGTCTATATTGACTATGCAAAGGCGTTTGACCGTGTCCCGCACAGAATTCTCTTTGCAAAGATGGATCGCCTAGGGTTTCCAACGTGGTCACTTGATTGGATTGCTTCTTATCTGTTGCACCGACAGGCTTTCACGAAAATTAGGAATTCACGATCACGAACTTTCGACACCCCATCTGGAGTACCGCAGGGAAGTCACCTTGGACCCCTTCGGTTCATAGTTTTCGTGAATGACCTATGTAATACTTTTCAATCCGACACTCTGCTTTATGCTGATGACTTGAAGCTGTTCAGAAGAATTAGCAGTTCCGTTGACTGTCTTGCCTTACAAAACGACATCGGCAGATTAGAAGACTGGTGCCGCTTAAATGGAATGACGGCAAACGCCAAAAAATGCAAGATAGTCAACTTCACTCGTGCACGTAACACAGTCAACTTCGAATATCAACTCTCGGATTCAACATTGGAGAATGTCAAATCCATTCTCGACCTGGGAGTGAAAATTGACAACAAACTAACATTCGCTGAACACATCGCGCTCACGTCTGCGAAGGGTTTTGCTGCATTAGGATTCTTGCGTCGTAGCACGAAAGACTTCGACGACGTCTATGCACTGAAAGCAGTGTACTGCTCTTCGGATCGTAGCATTATGGAATACGCCGCTCAGGTATGGGCTCCTACTCAGAGTACACACTGCTACTGACTTGAACGTGTCCAGCGAAGCATCGTTAGGTACGCTCTCCGGCGACTTCCTTGGAACGAACCACTTCGACTTCCGCCGTACGAGCAAAGGTGTGCTCTGATAAGCATTGCTTCTCTCGAAAATCGTCGTACCGAGCTACTGTCTTAACTAATCGTGTTGACTCTGCTTACGTATTGGAATGCGTCAACCTTTACATATCAACGAGGACACTACGACAACGTCAGTTGCTCTGGATACCTTTTCACCGTACTGCATATGGCCGAAACCATCCCATAGATAAATGTTGTGAACGTTTCAACTCAGTGTACCATCTTTTTAATTTCGATATGTGTAAACGTAGATTTAAATAAGGATTAAGTAGTATGTCTTAGTTTTAAGTTAGTCTGTATGGTATTCCAACCAAAGATGAACTAAAAAAAACCCCGATGTTGCATGATGCCCCGTTTAACGGTACATTTTTAAAAGCGTGTCGTGGTTCAAATAGCTTTTCTTCAATTTCTCGGAAAAAAACACACAAGATAGGTCTATTTTTTCATAACTTTCTAGTCCAAATTTGTTTTAAATATTTCTTAATTGCTAACAAAATAAAGGGAAATTGGGGGGAAAAGGGCATTATATCTCCGTTCGTAAGCTAGTGCGACGTCTGGAACTATGTCCAACAGATTTTTCGGATAGTTTTACAGTAGAAAGAATATTTTCCTAAATTTGGTTCATGTAGTAGGGAAGATATTGAATTTCTTCGTTGTTTATACAATATTTCCGCCACTGTGCAATGGACAATAGACCTCAATTTTTAAATGTCGTAACTTCGAACGCAGAGTTGGCCACACTGCATCGACTTGTAAACAATCACCATGGGACGTCTGTGTAACAAAACAGCCCCATTCAGTGACACCTGGGGCAGTCTTCGAAGAACGAAAAAAAATCTTTCAAACGTCAAATTTCGCTCATCAACCTACCGACCAGTGCGAAGGTTCAAAATTTTACTTTCTCATTTAGTGATTTTCAATTAAACTTGTTTGATGCTGAAAAGCACTTATTTTTATAAAACAATGATTTAATTTGGCTTTGTTTTGCTCTGGCAAATTCTTACATGATCAGGCTCTAATTCCGTTGAAGTTTTTGAAGCTGATAAACAAAAATTATTTAATTAATGGTTGTTTTAAAAATAGCTCAAATAACAGATTTAGATTTTGGGTAGTTCCCATGGACCGAACAACATTTTTTATAGTTCAAAGTTTATATTTACGACAGAGTTAACCGACTGGTATTGAATAATCTAGCTGGTACATTCGATTTCGATGTTTTCTTTTGAATCTGCAGCAATTTACTCAGTAGACTAAAATTTGGCACCTAAACAACTGAGTTACATGACTCGCTACACAAAACTGATCATCTAAAGTTAAAATTTGAACGATTACATATCTTTTTTAAAATTGCTGGCTTTTTGACGAACAGTAAAAAAACGATACAGAAAACGATACAGCGAATTTCAGTCTTCCTCCCCTAGAGTGACACCAGGAATTGGTTACTTGATGTTTTTGAAGTCTCACAAATTCATTGCTTAACATTCTTCATTATGTTTAAAGGTCCCCAACCAAACAAAAAATTATAAAAATCTTTCATTAGATTTTTTAAGAAGTGTATAAATGCCGAAAAGTCCATGAACCGAATATCCCTACATCGTTATCTACTTAGCATCGACGTTTTAACAATTCCCTTCCAGTTTGATATCAAAATAATCCCGACATTATTTTGACGACCATTTCTCCATTTCTATCCAAGTCATAGTCATAGTTGCACCCAGCAATAATGGCGTGTCAAATCACATTTCAACTGCACTTTACGGTGTGAGAGTGTTGAAAAATCGCAAACGTAACCTCGAGTGACATATGTGCTATGAATGCTCTCAACGGTGCCTACATAACTATATAGTGGATACCGTAAATCTTTTCAACCAGGCAGCAGGACTTCTCACGGCATCGAGTGCGGCTTAATTTTAGTTTTTTTTCTCTGTTTTCTTCTCTTTAAGTTTTCACCACTTTCCCTCAGTCTCTGACGGGGGGAGCGCTTTTCTCGGGTTTTAAATTTACGCGCGTGACCATGCACCAGTCCTGCTAATTACGGTTGACTGCCGGAACCTTGCGGAGTGCTCCGGTTTTTCCACGTGATTCAATTCAAGCGTGAATGTGCAGTGCAGTATACATTCAGGCGTACGGGAGCAACATTACCATGATTACTTCCTAAGAAACATGCATTCATTCAATGGGTCTGGAGCAGTGCATTGGAGTGTCGGAAAAACATTCTTTATTTTGCATGTATCATGCTTGCGGGTGGTCTCTGTGGTGCGGAGGTTTCTGGTTTTATAGTTAAATTTTTTAACAAAATTCTTAAAGAAATGTTTAAAATACTCAAGTCTTCTCTGATTTAAAGTGTAAGTCTTTTGTGGCGTAAGTCTTTTTCTTGGATCGAATTCAACTAAAAATTTTAACTGAAAACCTTGTCAAATCCTTACGATTTTAGCTAAGGTTGAATCGATCTCTAATCATCAAAACTCGTTTCATTGATGAATAAACGAAAACATAGTTTCATTTTATGGAATAACAACTTCCGTTCAATTTGGAGTTTACCAGCAACTAGAAAATGGCTGCCTTGTCCATAAAAATTTCCGCATACCCTAGCTCGCCCGGAAATGGGGTTGTTAAATAACGACGCCATGCAGTCAAGCGAAGTCTACCTACCTACACACTTCACCGGCATCTTGTCAGAAATGATTGGCGATTGAGTTATTAGAACCGCAGGCACTTACATACATTTATACACAAACGAGTTCTAACCTGGCGAAGTTCAAGACTTGATTTATGGCAAGAAATTTAGCTGATTTTTTTCTCTATTCCAAATCAGCTATAGTTTTAATAAGATAATAGCTTAATACGATATTATTCAAATTTTCTAATAAGTTTGTAAAATCAAATAATAAATGATTTTAAGAGCTCAGCGATCGGCAATTTGAGGCGATTCGAAAATTGTTTGAAATGAAAACCGTTAATTTCTAGCTACAGAATTTTTTTTTGCGAGTTTTGGGTTAAAATTGGTTTATACATTGTATGTGTCAAGACAACTTCTTGGTGAGCAAAGAATAAAAAGCATCTCGTTCATGTGAATTCTAATGTTTCTACGTTCTTTTTGAATAGATAAATGCAATTTCACTTTTGTGGAATTTGGTTCATTGGTTTCTGAGATATAGACTGCCGAATTTCGGTGTTTCCCGGCTTAGATTTATTCGCGATCCCTAATGTGCTAAACTACAAAAGAAAATTCAAAATTGACAAATTTAAAAGATAAAGCGAAAAAAAAATCGTTTCTATTTGCTCTTGATAAATATAGGCAAATCAGGGCAATGTAGTGAAAATTAAAAAAGGCTCTATTTTATTTCAAAGCTTTAAATTGTGGAACGTAGGGGAGATTAGGGCATAACGAGCACTCAGGGTATAATAAGCACTCCTTTTTTCTACAAAAGTACGTATTTTCTTAAACAAATTTTCAAGAGGATCTGTTTCATACTACCTATAGTATGTATGAGTAAGTTGTTTGGTAAAGAATAACAGCTTAAATATCAAATTCTCAAACGCTAGAGGAGCATCTTTTAAACCCCTCTTTTTAATCCTTTGAAACCCTTTGAAATTCTATAAAATTCCTTAAAATGCAGTTATTTATTCGAATAATTCGTAGGAGCATTATTATTCACTTTTAAACACTAAATTTCTAGAAATAATCTTGTTGGTGCCGAAAAACACAAGTGGTACAATTCTTATTTTGCACCCTTTTTTTATATTTTTTATCCTCAAATTTTGGTGATTTTCAATCGTTCATATTTTATCAAGCAAAACACATAGTGGTACTATTTTTATTTCGCAAATGTTATAGAAAAATGTGCTACATGGAGCAAAACAACAATGCTTTCAGCTAAAAAAAAATTAACAAAAAAGTTTTTTGAGTTATTGAACTTTGTTTGTAAAATTTCACAAAAAGCAACTTGAAGATCTTTTTTTATCTTTTTAAAATGTGTCTGACATGAAAAAATTAAAATTTATATTCCAACATTTGAATCGTTAGAGTGTTATATGAACGTCATAATACCATATTTTCAAAACAATGGTAAACTCTCAACAGTTTTCTGATAACCTTGATCTAAAATGTTCAATATGGATCACTAGAGCTCAAAAAGGTAATTTTTTCTTCTAAATACATCGTGATCATTGGTGACTACAAGATAACGAATATTTATTCAATAACTGATATTTGTACAACAGTTGTCTGACAAAAAGGGCTAAAAAATAATTTCTCTTAAATTCAGAAAATAGCAACTTAAGGCGGGGAGGGGGGGGGGGTTGAGGGTAGGGTCTAACACTTTCAGGAAATCGATTTTTTTATTTTCTTATTGTAAAACATTTCAAGAATGTTGTGTCAAATTTTCAAGTCAATTGAAGCATAACTGTAGAAATTATAGGCCTTTATCTCTTCCTATCTAATACTGCAAGAAAGCGAGAACAGAAACTTCAAACGCGTTTTTCTCGAAAGCACATTTTTAAAATCTGTGGACATCGTCATTTGAAAACTACTTATCCGATTCTTTTCAAATTTGAAACATATTTTCTGCATATAAAATACCAGAACCCAACGTTTTTCCTTCTTTTTTTAACTTTTGAGAGATTTTACAGATAAAAAATGGCGGAATTTTTCGAGAAAAATCGTAGTTTTTACTTCAAACAGTCACAAAAATTACATTACAAAATTTTTTTTTTAAGTTAAATAAAAACGTTGGGGTCCAGAAAAACGTCTATTAAAAATATTTTTCTCTGATTTTTTGACTTCAGATGATTCTGTGCTGAGATACAGTGTCCACCGCAAATCCTGTTTTCTAAAAGGCATCCTCGAAAGTGCTCCGTCACCGGCTCATTTTTCAATATTTTTCTACGAAAAAATTACTAAATGTTCTTTTAACAATGCTTTGCATAATGCAAAAAATTTAAATACATTTGTTTGAACGATAGCTCTAGAAAATAGATCGTGAAAATGGTGTTTTTTTCCCCGTTAGACCCTACCCCCCCCCCCCCCCCCTAAAGTATGCAATGGATTTAAAGTTTAGAACTTTTCTTCCTTTTACATTTATAAATTGTGAAATGAGGAAAAACGTGACCAAAATAGTCAATTGACAATCTTTTTTGAAATTTTGTTTGATTTTTCCCAAGCACTAGGTCCCCCGGAATGAAGTCTCCTTCAATAAAAACTCAAGTCTCCCTTACACAGCAAAAATTATTTCTTGTAAAATAATAAATCAGGACATCTACCGTAATTTTACTGGTCGAAAACATGATTACGTGACATTTAATTTTAAACGTACAACTTTTTTACAGGACATTTGCTGTAATGATAAATGAATCTTCGTTAACTTTCAAGGAAAACAATTTAAAATTACAGGTATTGTTAATTACAGGAGATTTATTTTAAAGGTTACAGTTTTTAGTGACACGTAATAACCAAAAAATTTTTCTGTATAACTTCAAAAATATCGAAAAAATATTTTCTTCCACGGAAATGCTTCTAAATCATCTACGGGTTCATGTATCGTTCCAACTTTTGGAGCATATAAACTTGAGGTTATACGCTATCATAAAATGCGAAATTTGGCGAGTTGCGAGTTATACGTTTCGTATAGAAGAGAATGGGGATACTTGATCACCTTTTCTTATTTTGATCATATCTTTTTGAAAAAAAACTTTTTTTCAAAAAGATATGATAAAAATAAGAAAAGGTGATCAAGTATCCCCATTCTCTTCTATATGAAACGTATAATTAAGTTTGTTGCGAAGTACATCTACAAAAATGTTTAACGGGATACTTCTGATTACTGGATTATGATACCACATCAAGAATCCTGGATCATCTGATTTGGAATCACATCTGATCCTCATTCTGATCACTGATTGTGAATACTTGGTCATCATGCTTAATCGTAGATTCTGATCGTTATGATGGGACTTAAAAACTGTTCCGACTTTCTGATTTCTAATCCATATCTAAAATTTCGAAACATGATGACCAACCTCGAATCCTGGTTCCGGATTCCGGATTTTGTTTGTGATTCAGGATTAAATTCTTTGAATCAAACAACATCAGAATTTTGGATCTTGAATCCTTGATCATAAATCTTGAATCTGGATCCTGATCATGAATTCTGAATCTTGATAACGGATTCTTATCTCATATTCTGGTTCTAACTCCAGATTTTGAATTCTTGATCTTGGTTTTGAATCCTGTGTACTAATCGTTAATTTAAATTCTCATACCGAATACTTGATTCTTTTCCTAGATTCTGATGCTCATCTTGGATCCTAATTCTGGATCCTGAACCTATATTTTATTCTAGTCCTAATGAAGAATCTTTAGTCCCTATAAGAATTTCTTGTATTGGATCCTGATGCTGATCCTGGATCCTTATTCAGTTTCTTATCATGATCTTAGATTCGATACTGCTCCTTATATTGGGCCATGTTTTTGATCTTTATCGTGAGGCTGCTAATCCTAAATCCTTTAGCCGAATTTTGATTCCAACCTGAGCTCGTCGGTTGTTCCTGGATTCTGATCTTGAAAGAAGGACTTCACTTTTGCTTAAACCAGGATTAATCTCTATCATAATCAGGATTCAGGATGTTCATAAAAAGTAGGATAGTGATTCAAAAGCACCCGAATAATTGGTTTTCCACTAGTGAAAGTGGGATGCAGCTAAAATTTCACCCAACTTTTGACAGATCTTACGTGTTTTTCTTAAGGAGAGAAAGAATAACGTTTCGCTTCCATCGCCTTTTATGTAATTTTGATTCAAAAGAGCCTATTTGGTTGCTTAGCAATAAGCTATTTGATACCGTTAAACAAAATTAATACAAGCTACCTATTACCTACCTAAGGGTCCAGCGCCGATTGACCGGCGCATAGGGCTGAGATAAAAGATCTCCACTGCTGGCGATCCGGAGCCAGCGTCTTCACTTGCTGTCAGCCAAGGTTCTCGTCAACTGTGCGGATTTCAGTGGCTAGACTTCGCCGCCACGAGCTTTTGGGCCTGCCTCTTCTTCGATGCCCATCTGGATTCCAGTCAAGCGCCTCTCTACAAATCTCGTTTTCATCTCTTCGCAGCGTGTGCCCAATCCATCTCCACTTATGTTCCCGAATCTCGATTTCTAGCGCCTTTTGATGACACCGGCGATGAAGTTCAATGTTTGAGATCCAGTTGCCAGGCCACCAAGCGCGGATGATGTTCCGCAGGCAGCGATTCACAAAAACCTGCAGTTTTCGCGTCGTCACCGCATACGTGCACCAAGTTTCACACCCGTACAGCAATACGGATTTGACGTTTGAGTTGAAGATTCGGATTTTAGTTCGTAGAGAGATCTGGCGTGAACGCCAGATGTTTCGGAGACTCGCAAACGCAAATCGGGCTTTTCTGATCCGGGTTCCGATGTCCTTCTTGGTACCACCATCAGGCGTAATCTAGCTACCAAGATACTGGAAGCACTCCACTGTCTCAAACTGTTGTCCTGCTACCACGAAATTGGAACGATTTTCTGTATTGATTTCCATCGACTTGGTCTTTCCGACATTAATTTTGAGACCTGCTGCCTTGGAGCTTTCGGTGAGGTCGTCGAGTTTGCTCTGCATGTCTTGTTGTGTTTGGGCGAGCAAAACAATATCGTCTGCCAGGTCAAGGTCGTTCAGTTGCTCCATGGTTGAAGGATTCCACGGCAATCCTCGGTTTGGTCTACAGTCAATCGATCCAGTCAAGATCTCATCCATTACGATGAGAAAAAGCAGCGGTGACAAAATGCATCCCTGTCTCACTCCAGCAGTTACCGAGATTTGTTCGGACAAGACACCGTCGTGCAAGACCTTGCACGAAAATGCCTCGTACTGTGCTTCGATGAGATGGACTAGTTTCTCTGGGACCCCTCGTCGTCTAAGAGCAGCCAGATGTTTTCGTGGTTCAGTCGGTCAAATGCTTTTTCGAAATCAACGAACACCAGCAGAAGAGAGTCCTGGAATTCGTTGATTTGTTCCAGTATTATTCGTAGCGTTGTGATGTGGTCCACACATGATCGTCCGGATCGGAATCCAGCTTATTGCCGTCGGAGTGTAGCGTCGATTTTCTCCTGGATCCTGTTCAGGATCACTTTGCAGAGTACTTTGAGGGTTGTACAGATCAACGTTATACCTCGCCAGTTACCGCACTCAGTCAGGTCTCCTTTCTTCGGGACCTTTACGAGGATACCCTGCATCCAGTCGGCCGGGAATGTTGCAGTATCCCAAATGTCAGCGAAAAGACGGTGCAACATTTGTGCTGACAAGGCAGGGTCGGCTTTGAGCATTTCAGCAGGAATGCAATCGATTCCAGGCGCTTTGTTGAATTTCATGTCCTTGATTGCCGCTTCTATTTCAGCCAGCGAGGGCGCTGCCGAGTTGACGCCATTTATGCGACTTACTGTGGGCGCCTCGAGCTGCGGGTTCTGTTGGTCATTGCTATTTGTAACTCGGAAAACTTGATCAAAATGCTCAGTCCAACGCTTGAGCTGATCTGTTCGATCTGTCAGCAGCTGACCTGCTCGGTTTTTCAGCGGCATTCTTGCATTAGTCCTTGCACCACTAAGGCGGCGAGAAATATCATATAATAATCGGATATCTCCAATGGCGGCGGCTCTTTCTCCCTCTTCGGCTAGGGAGTTTATCCAGGCTCTCTTGTCTCGTCTACAAGCTCGTTTAACTGCCTTTTCCAGCTCCGCATATCGTAAGCGGGCGGCTGCTTTGGCTGACCCGGTACATGCCTGCTCAATTCCGACTTTCGCCTTTTCGATCATCGATCATCCTCCAGGTTTTATCCGACATCCATTCACTTCGTCTTCCACAAACTTTACCGAGAGTACCATGGCTCGTCGTGATAAAGGCATTCTTGATTCCACACCACTGTTCTTCGACTGTTCCGTCTGTCGGCAGCTCCGAGGCTCGGGATTCTAGCTGTTCAACGTATGCCCTTTTCACCTCTGGATTCTCCAACCGGCGGACGTCGTATCGACACCCGACTTTCTCCTCGCGCCGTTGGACACGCGCAACTTTCAGTCGTATCTCGCCAAGGACGAGGTGATGGTCAGATGCAATGTCTGCGCTTCGTTTGTTGCGGACATCAAGAAGGCTCCTTCTCCATTTTCGACTGATGCAGATGTGGTCAATTTGATTTTCTGTTCGGCCCTCTCGGGATACCCAAGTCACCTTATGTGCTGGTCGATGGGGGAAGAGCGATCCATCGATCACAATGTTGTTGTTGCCACAAAATTCTACAAACACCTCTCCGTTTTCGCTCATCTGTCCTAGGCCATGGCGCCCCATGATGCGCTCAAAGTCCTGATTATCGGAGCCAATCTTTGCGTTGAAGTCGCCTAAGTGGAATACAAGCTAGGCAAAAGTTAAATGGAGAAAACTATATAGATATCCATATTTATAACTTTGCTTTTAGTTTAAAGTGTCATGAATATTCGGATTTATCCAATAAAGACATACACCATCATAGCCGATTTAGGCTTAACAGACTGAATCAACGAGCACAACTGAAGATTAAAGTTGAAAGTACCGAGATGGGAATCGAAACCTTTAAATCAGTGGACCTGCGATAACCGTCTCATTTTGATCCGCAAGTCAACGCGCTCAAGTCAACAGTGAATTCCAGCTCAGGAATTTAGTCCAATCAGAATTCAAGACACACTGTCATATGCATCGTTTTCAGAAATGCAGCATACGTTTAAACTTTTGATGTAGGTACATAAATATGATGCCCGAAAACTCTTGAAGAACATAAATTAGTATGCGCGACATATTTCCGTTGAAACCTCGCTACTGCATCCCTATAGTAGCAGTGGAATGCAAACTTTGTAGTTTCAAAGTAGCAACAGAAATGTGACAGGTAGTAAGTCAGGGTTAACGGAACCGGAACGTAGAAGTCAAGAGGCAATGGGTCAAAGGGGCATGATCTGTTGCACGACCCGACTCCCATTTCTCAAACGTATACACGCACACAGTCAGACACTGCTAGATTCCTGGCTCAGACAACTTATGCAGATGGATGAGGAAATGCTAGGCGAAATGTAGTTAAGATTCAAACGCGCTTCCCTCCACCGACTGCAGAAGCCTCGAATCTTCAAGAGCTATACGATTCCGAAAACATTTTCCAATCGGATTCAGAGATCCAGTGAAGGCGGAAGGAAGTGTGGGGGTTTTCAAATTCCTATTTCAAAAAGGGGTGCAAACAGGGGCACCCCGAACGAGCTTATTGCTCTGCAATAAATTTCCGACAAGAGGGCACATTTGCTCCATCTTGATAAGTTGTCTGTGAATTTAGTGCCGTTTAATAGATTTTCTCCCACGACGGACTCTCTACTTCACGAAGGTTCCCAATCCTTTTCTGACTTACTAGAAAACGGTTAAACACATTCGCGGGATTCTGGTGAATATCGGATGGAAATCGTAAGCCGTGCTCCAACCCATCCTAGCTCGGGATGTGCTGTGAAGTTCCTGATTTATTTTATTTGTGGGTGGAGAAAACTGAACTGGCAAAAGACGCGTCTCGAGAACGATGATTCTTGGTAAAGTGTAATGAATGTGACAAGCAAAGAGCATGAAGGCACAAATTAGTGGTTAATTAATTGAAGCACAGTTTCTCGGAAGAAAAAGGCACGCAGAAGGTATTTTCAATTTATCAGTTTGCCCATTAGGCTAATATGTTTATGATCACGGCAGAAGTGGCAAATTAATTAGAGGCTCTTGATAATTAAAATTGGAACAACGACGTCAACTTGATTGCTAGAAGAAAACAATCAAACGCTCAAAAGTTGATGTGCTCACAAATCTGGAAGCACCAGTTCATGGAATTGATTGATCAGAACTATCTCAAGCTCAGATGTTTTCTTCAATTGCAGTTCAAGGAAATCTATTTAAGATTTCTACAAATTCTTTAAGAGAGCAAATTGAAATATAAGATTGAATGGAAGGTATCTAATGACTCATAAAAAAGCTAAACTTTTTACCTAACTGTATTAGGTTGTTCTTGATGATTTTCAAGGATTTTTTTGAGTGGGTATGAGCTAAAACCTTCATCCACCATCTGTCAGTATACGTAAACAATGCAGTAATGCAGTAAGTTAACACTATATCGGTAAGATTTACACATAGAAGATAGTGATTTTTAGTTCATGTTTACATCAAGACGACTGTTTTTGAACCTTGATAATATTTTTTTTTTATTCTGTTGGGTCATACTGTATACACTACGCGGCAAAATAAAGTACGCACTTGTTATCAAAATTTTAGAATACCACCCAGTCGATTTACTCCTACTGTGGGAACCGGTACTCCGGGGTGCAAATCCCAGCTTCTGTTAGCGATGAATCCTCAGTTCATCCAACCCCGCTTCGACACGACGACGACAACCATACATCTGCTCTTCCTCCCACCGACAATGGTTCTTCACCGGGACGCAACGAATTGGGCGTTTTGGAGACCTCGGAGCACTTCGACTCATTCCCGCTGATTCCGGCCAGCGTCATCAGTCGTCCCGGCCCTGAGTTGGATTGTAGGGATTAGGTTCTCCCAGCCCCAGCCTGCATTTTCAGGCAAGTACCAATGTTGTTTTAAAACCTTCCCATCGCGTGACGAAATTTTAGTTTCCAGCTGCTCAGACATGGCATGCTCTGACATGATTCACCTGCTGCCTGCCTTCAAGTACGATCGAACTACAGCTTTTTCATGGGCTTTTTCACCGAGACGCAACGACCAAGGCACTTCGGAGACCTCTGAGCCTATCGACTCAGTCGCTCTAATTCTCGCCTGCGTCATCAGCCTTACCAGCGCTTAATTCGATATTGACGACGGGGTTCTCCAGCCTGCAACTACAGGCAAGTATTGATTTTATGTTGGCCTTCCTCCTCGTGATGGACTCTCCCTTTCCAGTGCACTGCGAGCCTATCAACGTGTTACTCTCACTAGTTCTTCGGCACGCCCTTTTCCGAACCTTGAAAATGTAGCAACTTGTACAAGGCCTTCAGCACCAGGACGCAACGTATCAGGTCGAATGGAGATTTTACCCGCTGTTTTCCGCTAGCGTCTTTAGTCGCCCCTTCCCTGAGTTCGTCTGTGGCGCAGGGGTTCTCCAGCCTTTTTTTATTAGTTGTTAACACAGGTGATAAATCCCCCCCCCCCCCCCCCCCCCAGTTTGCTACTCTGGGTCCATGGGTGCAATTGGACGACTCATGATACAATGCTAAGGAACACTGTACCCCCTACCCCATAAAGTCCACCTGGTGCCACTCACCTTTGTTCCCACCTCGAACTGTTTGACACACTTTGCTTCAATAGTGGGAGGTCAATTCACGCTAGTGCGCTCCAAGGCAATACTCGTTTCCGAATCCTCTGTCAGCAATACCTCATTGCAACACAACTTAATGCGCAACCCCTCCACTGACGAGTTAGGACCCGACATCTCATCGTGTGAATGAGGTCCCCATGTAGCGCAACTACAAGCTTTGTGGGTCTAGTCCAGGAAGTCCAGAAACACAAATCGAGTTGTCGACAACACTTTCTTTGTTCGAAGACGCAGGTCAGGGGGGTAAGCCTCCTAAACCACGTGTAGGACTCAGATTCCTCCGAACTCACAAGTAGTGTTGACTTAAGTCACCACTCTGCGCAACTACTCAATCATCAAGTCGGGTGCTTAACTCACCCGAAGCGCAGATCGAGCTGTAGACCGCCCTCATCAGGTCGCACTCGCGGTTCGCGCACATCAATTCCCGAAACGTGTGTCGAACCCTGACACCTCCGGCTAAAACTGTGCCTCTCTGACACTGACGTATAAAACACGTCCCTAAGTGATCGGTCCACCATTCGCCACCACTTTGCGCATCTACTCGTTTTGCGAGTCGGGTCTATACCCACCGAAGCGCGAAACTAGTTGGCGATCGCTCTCCCTCCGGTCACGTCCGCATTTCCATGACCCCCTGAAAGCGTTTTGGACCTTCACCCTCACACCCGAGTGCTGGTATCTAAGTACCCGGGTGCACCACTTCTTCCGCGCGGGTTTGGCAGACCCGTCGACGGCCTCTAGTGGGTTTTATGATAGTTCTCTTGACCGTACATCTGCAATACGCCGGACTTGCAGACACGTTTCCACACGGGGAGGTGGAACTACGTCGCAGAGCAACTACGTCGCAGAGCTGATCCATGATTAATCGGTGGAAGGTTGTACAGGTCTCGAAACAGCTCCTTTCTCTGAAATCGCTAGATGTTGTAGCACTTTTTAAGCGCGTCCCACTTCGACGTATAATTATCGGCTTCGGTATCCACCGTCTCAAATGGTTTCTTGGCTTTTCCTCCCAGCGACTGTAAAAGGTATTGCAGCATGTTGACGATTGGTTTGTTCTTATTGCAGTGGATCATCCAGAGGAAGTTGTCTCGGAACGAGATCCAGGGCGAATAATCTCCGTTGATACGTTCGTCGCCGCGTCCATTTTGGTATTTTTACTAGCCGGGTCCAAATAAATTCTCGGAGCGAGAAAGTAAAGGGGGAGAACTTCATAATTTGCAAAATGTGGCTTAACTGAGCCGATAACTTGAATAAGAGAGCGTCACTCGTTTTTTGATGTGACGGGGCCTCCCAGGAAATACATCCGGCACACGAACAATCAGCTCGGAATCCTAGGTGTGCTTCAAACCGTTCTTCTCTGTCACTCATCTCGATGTCGTTCTGCTATCCTTGTGGACGGTTTTTAGTGTGAAGCTTACGAATATCTACGAAAACATGCTTTTTCACCATTTTATCGGATTCCATCGCACTTCAAAAAGGGTAAACGAATAATACAACAAATTTTGCAGGAAATTGAATTCATTTGGTGCTTATAAAAAGACGAACAAGTTTTCGAAGCAGACAAATAACGATCTGTTGAAGTTATTAAGAGTGTGTACTTTATTTTGTCCATGCAAAAACTGACTTTGATTAAAACTACGCTTAGGGTAAATGTACCCGACCTTGGCACCTAAGGCATGGTTTACCCTTTTTTTAACATTCCAACCTTCCTGTTGAGTGCACCATCAGGTATCAGTTGGGTATCAGGTATCAGGATGGGTTGGCTCAATAGCGGCACGTTATCCAAACAAGTGGGAAAATTATGCCTGGCCTTTTATTTTATAGATTTCATCATTTACCTGAGAAAACCTAGAACCAATCAGGAGGTTTCAAATTTGAGACTTTAAAGTTCTTTTCCACAAAGGGTAAGGAAAGATAGTATGTTTGTAAGTTTTAATTTCTTAAAATCGGATTCACTTATAACGTGTTGCACTAGAGCACGGAAACGAAGTTGGGCAAATGAGGGACAGTTACATATCAGGTGAAATGAATCTTCCACGTCTGATTCACAACTTCCACATAAAGGGGATTCAGCACGTTGAATATTGTACATGTGATAATTAAGTTTACAATGACCAGAAAGTGCTCTGATCAAGATACTAAAGTGAGATTTACACAAAGTTAACAAATATTTTGATGCCACTTGGGATGGTTTTGCTAAAAATAGTTTAGTTTTGCGACAAGTGTCCAACTGTTCCCAATATCGTTCATGCTGAGCAGAAGCCCAAGAACTTATTTGGTTCCTGACCCAGCATGGCGAGATTGGGACAGCCGGTTCTGGTCCGCAAAATTCCTTTTCCGATCCAGCTCTGGCTAGTTCGTCGGCGCACTCGTTTCCAAAAATTCTCTTGTGTTCCTGTTGAGTGCACCATAGAACATCCTTTGAAGAATTTACTTGCTAACTTGCTTAGAGTTCAACAAAAATATGTTTTCTTCGTGGAACTTTCATCAATGTGAGCAAAATGCATGCAAAGTATTCACTGCGGTGCTCCAATTACTTGGCCGCCGTACCAATTGTTTGCCGTTTCGATGATCCGATTCTTGGCCATCAGCAATGTGCATAGACTGAGTCGATTAGGGGTCATTTTTGAGTTTCTTAAACCCTGGGGTCTCAAAAGCTTCGTTTTGGTCCAAAACTCTTCCATGATTTTTTGCAGAATTTTTAAGTATCGTTTACATGAGTAAATTTGGACTTTTAGGTTTGTTGGAAAAATTGAATATTTTGTACTGAAAAATCATCATCATTTTTGATTCTTCTGTACAACCGAGCCTGCTAAGATACCGTAAACTCGTATCTTACTAGACAAAAAAGTTATTAGCTGTTCAATAGAGGTATGTATTTTGGCATTGATAAACATTAAATTCAATTGACACCACTGCTTGTGCCCCGCGAAGTTTTGCATGAAAAGTAGTCATGCAATACCTCGCAAGGTACCCAGCAGTGGTGTCTATGGAATTTATTGTTTATCAATGCCAAAAGATATGCCTCTGTTGAACAGCTAATAGCTTTTTTGTTTAATAAGATACGAGTTTACGGTCTTCGACAAAGTTGTTGAAAAATCATGCATAAAATCATGGATGAGTTTTGGATCAAAACAAGCTTTTAAGATCCCAGGGTTTGAGAAATTCAAAAATGATCCCAAATCGACTCAGTCTAATGTGCAATAGATCTTTACCAACAACGCTCAATTGACAGTTAACAGAATCGTTGGCTATTCTGAATATGAGGCCACTGACAGAATGACGTCAGCTGAGCATAAAGTTCTATGCGACGATGGAACACCGGGCTTCACTCATACAACAAAAAGGCTTTTGAAAACATGGATGAAATTTAGTTGGAAGGGAAGCACAAAATAAGCTTTCATTTCAAAAAGTCGAAAGTCCAGAATTTCCGCAAATTTTTTAAAGTGTGAAGCAAAAAAATCATTTTTTTGACAATAATTTCCACCAGTCATTAGTGTATCAAATTCACTTAAATTTATCAGAATATTTTGAATTTTTAATCCTTATGTAAAAACAAACCCGATTGAATGCATTAAACAGTGGATTGTAGCCTTTCTTACAGCCTGTAAATTATATTTGGTTACATATGACACAATATGAGAAACAAATGGTAGATTTATACATTCTTAATTATGATAGAAGAATTTCAAACGCAGTAAATCCAGTTTTTTTGTAAATTTCGCAAATTTTTTTCCTTTTCGTCAATTTAATTATTTGTTTCAATTCTATCAACTTTGTCAATTTCGTCAATTTTGTTAATTTTCAATTTTGTCAATTTTGTTAATTTTATTTTCCATTTTTGTCAATTTGGTCAATTTGGTCAATTTTGTCAATTTTGTCAATTTTGTCAATTTTGTCAATTTTGTCAATTTTATCAATTTTGTCAATTTTGTCAATTTTGTCAATTTTGTCAATTTTGTCAATTTTGTCAATTTTGTCAATTTTGTCAATTTTGTCAATTTTGTCAATTTTGTCAATTTTGTCAATTTTGTCAATTTTGTCAATTTTGTCAATTTTGTCAATTTTGTCAATTTAGTCAATTTTGTCAATTTTGTCAATTTTGTCAATTTTGTCAATTTTGTCAATTTTGTCAATTTTGTCAATTTTGTCAATTTTGTCAATTTTGTCAATTTTGTCAATTTTGTCAATTTTGTCAATTTTGTCAATTTTGTCAATTTTGTCAATTTTGTCAAATTTGTCAATTTTGTCAATTTTGTCGATTTTGGTAATTTTGTCAATTTTGTCAGTTTTGTCAATTTTGTCAATTTTGTCAATTTTCTCAATTTTATCAATTTTGTCAATTTTGTCAATTTTGTCAATTTTGTCAATTTTGTCAATTTTGTAAGTTTTGTCAATTTTGTCAATTTTGTCAATTTTGTCAATTTTGTCAATTTTGTCAATATTGTCAATTTTGTCAATTTTGTCAATTTTGTCAATTTTGTCAATTTTGTCAATTTTGTCAATTTTGTCAATTTTGTCAATTTTGTCAACTTTGGCAATTTTGTCAATTTTGTAAATTTTTTAGTACAGACCCCGTTCGTTTTTGGCAACATTCGATTTTGGCAACATTCGATTTCGGCAACTTCCGATTTTGGCACATGTGCCAAAATCGAACGGTTTTTAGAAACAACATTACCTTTTAGTTTTCGTAATAACAGGACCAGTATATTTAAGACAAACACCATTAACATGTTTTTGTGTTCTGAAATAGTGATAAAATGCAACAATAAAAACAAAAGTTTTTTTTTAAATTTGTAAAGTACTCAAAAATGACAAAAAGATGAAAAATTTCAAAAGTTAAATAACAAATTCAAACAAAAGACTGAAAATGACAAACTAAAAAATGATGAAGAATGACAAAAACAGCAAATATGACATATGAAAACGAACATTATAAATAAAACAAGAAAAATACAAAATACATCAACAACGCGATGGAAAAAATAACTATAAATGGTCGAAATTTACTAAAATCAACGGTTTTAATAATAATAATAGTTATTTTGTAAAAATAACTGAAAAAAATGTTGAGAGAAAAAACCGTTGGATTTTGGCAACATACGATTTTGGCAACACAAAATGTACGGGCGTGTTACCAAAATCGAACGGGGTCTGTATTGTCAATTTTGCCAGTTTTGTCAATTTTATCAATTTTATCAGATTTAGAAAATTTGTCAATTTTGTTATTTTTTCAGTTTTGTCAATTTTATCAATCTTGTAAATTTTTTCGATGGTTTCCATTTTGTCAATATTGTCAGATTTTTTAATTTTGTCAATTTTGTCAGTTTTTTCAATTTTGTCAATTTTTTTAATTGAATGAATTTTATCGTTAGTTTCGATGTTGATAATTTTGTCAATATTGTCGATTTGATCAATTTTGTATTTGGTCAATCTGGTCAAAATGCTAAATTCGGACAGTTATTTCTGTTTTTTTTTCGAATTCGATCTAGAAAAATCTAAATAAGTACAAAAATGTAGAGTGGATGGAAGAAAAAAGTGGACAAAAGGCCGGAAAATACCAAAGAATAATTTACTGATGAAGATGCTAAACAGCATATAAATGTTGGAGCAATCGAAACAACGATTCTAGAAATCATAAGATCGATGCGCCGAAAAACAATAATATTTATATTAAGATGAGATAAGTTAATGAAATGATTAAGAGAGTACATAAATAAGTAAGTAAATAAGTAAGTAAATAAGTTAGTAAGTAAGTAAGTAAGTAAGTAAGTAAGTAAGTAAGTAAGTAAGTAAGTAAGTAAGTAAGTAAGTAAGTAAGTAAGTAAGTAAGTAAGTAAGTAAGTAAGTAAGTAAGTAAGTAAGTAAGTAAGTAAGTAAGTAAGTAAGTAAGTAGGTAAGTAAGTAAGTAAGTAAGTAAGTAAGTAAGTAAGTAAGTAAGTAAGTAAGTAAGTAAGTAAGTAAGTAAGTAGGTAAGTAAGTAAGTAAGTAAGTAAGTAAGTAAGTAAGTAAGAGAGTAAGTAAGTAAGTAAGTAAGTAAGCAAGCAATTTAATTACCTCTAGTAGAGATGTCTGATTTTTTTCTTATCTGAAAACGAATCCAGAACACAAAAGGTTCCTTTTTTGTTTGGACAAGCCAAACGTTCATTTGATTAAAATAATATATTTCTAAAATAAAAAATGCTTGAGCTCAAAATTTCACAGCTCTGTTAACCATCAATTGAAAACCGGAATGTCTTTTAATAGCATTCATTTGTTTTCGGGGGAACGATGAGATGAAAGCTCTCATTGATAAGTGCTCTATTAAGCTCTTTTCCATCGCCAGCCATTACTTTCAATGAATCCTGCTAGAAACAATTTGAAGGTAGCCGAAGAAAGATAGAAACAATTTTCCAACCCGCTGCCTTCCAGTTGCAAATGGCGGCTAGTTTGTGGGTGAGCTGCAATGAACGTTAAGCATCAATTGGGAAATTCAAGATCCGAAGTTGCATTCCGAAAGACTCTCAATTAGCAATTAGATTCACTAGGTGGAGGGTTTGGATACAGAAGAGATTCCAAAACAAAAATCAAAAAAAAATTATCGAAATGAGAAACTGGAAAAGTGGAAACCCTTAATCATTTGAATTAGTATTCATAAATCTTCAATAAGGAATCTGCTACAACTTTTTGCTTTTACAAGCGAGATTCACAACATAAGCATATTGAGAAAAAAACCAAACATTCATCATAACACATAATAACTATAAGCCTTCATTTCCAGCAAATCGAATTGGAGTTTCTTCGGAAGCTCCATCTTCTCCGAGAAGATAAATAACTTAATAAAACGCACTGCAATTTTTCAAATGTTTTACCACTGCACCGTTCGTGTATCGTTTTTTTTTCTTTCTTGAATTGAGAAATATCTCCCCAGAAATATGGGCAACAAATTACGTTCGGAAAAGTGATCCAAAAGGCGCTTGGTGCCATTGCAAGCGGAACGGAATCGCTCAAATTGTACCAATCATAAAAATTGTTCACACTCGCGAAACATCCATCATCGATTCATATTGGGAACGATTTGAAATAGAGAGCGTGTTGATTTATTGAAAACTGTATAAGAAAGCATTCATTTTTTAAGTAGGTGTCTTGATTATTAAAATTTTGAAGTAATTTAAATGACTTACATTTTAAATAAGCATACTTTTTAAATAAGCGTTCCAATTACTTTGGAAGAAAATGTTAAAAAATTGCTGCTAGCTCATTTTATTGGTAATTTCTTAAAGGAGTTTTTTAAGCCTAAGTTACACTTGATCAAATAGGGGTAAGAAATCTCACTAATTTTATATTTTAAAATATCTGAAAACCCTAACTTTCTAACACCTATATTTCAATTTTCCTGTATAATCCTTTTATTAAAAATTTGTAAAATGGAAAGAATAAATCAACAGTGAAATTCTAATTTAATCGACACGTTTCCCCAAAAGCTTGCCTTCGTCTTCCTATCGGAATTTATATTGTGTATTTGAACGGTACAACATTTCCTGACTGAGACCGCATCGTTCGAAAGTGTTGTTCGTTCGTTCAGTATTCGGTGTCTTTGGGAAATTCATCCTTCAACCTAAAATTGAGAGATACTGGCAGTTTGGGTGTCATATATGTACGTATGCAAGTATATCAATATATGGGTTATAGCTCTGGGTGGAAATTTCGTGCCATCGAGCAACAATACGATTAAGCACCCAATGGCACGATCTCGCTTGGTTCCACCAAGAATTTGATGCCGCTGATGATGATTATGATGTTTGTCGAATTGGTCCTCCTGGTGTTAGCGCTTGTGGGGAAGTTACGTTAACGACGACGGAGAAGATATGAATTTTTCATACGTCACTTATAAATATAAGTATGACGAAATCGATACCGTGTTCGTGATGTATGCGCCAAATTACGTGCATGTTGTTCGATATTAGGAAAAAAATACATTCTGCCTCTGGTGGCATCGCCAAATTCGGTGTAGGTGCTTTGATAAACGTTTTATGCACAGCTGCATTTGAATCATTAATACTTTGTTTAAATGACATTGAATAAATACCCTCTGAAACTCAACCCCACCTTAAGACGGGATTTACTAAAATTTACATAAATCCAAGTCTGATTACACAAGTTATGAGTATTTTTGAACAACGTAAGCTAAAGATCACTTGCAATGTGACGCCAAATCCAAAAAAAAGAATTAAAAATAAAAACTCAGTATAACAGTTTTTGTACTTATATTTAAATATCCCGGACTGCATAGCATTCATTTAAAATATCTAAAAAATATCTAAATAAATAATCTAAAAAATATCGATCACTTCATTTTTGATTACGATAAATGGTATAATAAAAATTGGAGAAGTTGTGATTATATCAAACATGCAGTTTTTTCAGAGAAAATTTTGTTTTATCGACAGTTTTAGACTCCATAAAAACATTTTAAATATCTGAATTTCTATGACCAAAAATGTCAATTCAAAAAGATTTCAAGTGGTTATTTATCAAAATCGGTTAAAAATTGAAGATGTTATGGTTATTTTACTAAAACAGTTATATTTGCATTTTTGAATAATTAAGCTAACTGCAGTGTACTAACCTTCATATAGGAAGAATAAAACATGTGAAATCTCACTCGCTCCAAGCTGAAATTGATCATTTACTTATCAGAAGGTCTCATGCCAAATTTCAGTAAAATATGAACATAGGGGCGAGTTGCCTGAGTCTCAAGCGTGAATGAGATTTTTAGGTATTTTGCTCGAGAGAAGCAAAAGATACTGGTTTTTTTCAAAAATATCATATTGCTCCATTGACTGAATGCTTTTTATGAATCTTTCTTTTAAAGCCTTAATTGAGACGAATGTTTTACCTGAAAACTGCAATACGTTTGGACACAAAACAAAAAAGTTATTGTCGTCAAATATTGTATTTTGGCCGTAAACTGTCGCCTTAAACACAATGCTTGAAATGTACTTATTCCATGTTATTCGACAATTTGCGCCCAAAATACAATCTGCGATCCGCCATAACTTTTTTTTTTAAAGTTAAATCGTGTTGCAGCCTTCGTGTGAAATATTTTTCCAATTAGGGCTTTAGCAAAATATTCATAAAACGCAATCAGTCGATGAAAAAAAAAGTTATTTATGTAAAATCAGTATTATTTGCTACTCTCGTGCAATAAACCTTAAAACTCATTCATGCTTGAGAGCACTTAAAATCTTGTTTTTGGATTGATAATTACGGTCCATAGAAAATCAGATATTTAAAATATTATCATCAAGTCTTTAACAAAATTTTCTCCAAAAAAATGCATTTCTATTCGTCTGTTTTTTTTTAATTCTTTAATATTCTTTCCCAAAGAATATGACATTTCACCAATAAAACCGATAGTTCGTTATGGAAAACTGATATTAAAATGTGGAGTTGCAAAATATTCATGCAACAACCTGCAAACAGTATATAAGGCTATGGTCATTTAGTATCCATGCTCTTTATTTCGGTGATAGTTACGTTATTAGAGCTTGGATATGTAAAACTTCAGTAGCGTTGTGTTGGTTATGAAAAGGACTATCTTGCCTGTTTTTGATTTGTTAAAATCCCAGACAAATAAACAAACAAAGCCTATTTTTGATAGATTTTTACGTTAACGTGTGTTTGAGATATTTACGATGCAAAAAGACATGGTAAAAATAATTTTGCACAAATTTGCTCCTTTCAAGCATTTTTCGCCTCGAAAATTCTTCATTGTTGACTTGAAAGCTCATGAACTTTGATTTTTTCTGATTTCTTTTTCGGACCAAATGGTTAAGAAGTATTAGGAGCCACTCTAGGATCCATACGAAGTTCGAACCAACCATCGGAGTGCAACCCTTGATCTTAAATATGGTAAAATGAATGAAGACTCCTTAAATAATGCAAAGAATCCATTTCCGGCAGGCAAAAAGTGTTGCCTGACTATTTGACACCAAGTAAATAACTAATGATAATCAGTTCCAATAATCGCAATCTGTGCATCCGGTTTTTACGCAATACGACAGATGTGTTTTTTGTGAAAACCGAATTTAAGATATCAAATTCTTCGATATGCCTACTCATGAAAAGGTTCCAATTGCTTTTTCCAGGTGAGTTTGTTTAAAATATCATGATTTTGCAAAAGTTTTGCTCCTGTGGTAAAAAAAAAATCAATACATGACTGAAAAAGTGTGCAAAGATAAAAAAGAGATTTTATGAAAAAGTTAGAGTATTTCTTGAAATCATTGATAAATATGTTTTTTTAAATTTTTACATTAAATGTCATATTAACACCTTCATTTCCTTCATAGAATGTTTTTCGATCAAATGAATAGTTTTTAAAATACACACGTTACTGCCCGGATTCTAAATGACCATAGCCTTATTTTTTTTCGGCACGAGTTGACAAGTGTTGAAAAACCGAATTTTGAAAGTACTGCTTTTCGACATTTTTTTTGTGTAGGAAAGCAGGTCTTTTCAAAACCAAACTTCGTGAAGAAAGCAAACATTTCAGTGCGGAGTTTGCATAATAGTTATATTGCATCGAGTTGCAAAATGTGGATTTTTTTTGCACGAGTCATGAATTTATCCAACGAGGCTTTCCGAGTTGAATAATTATGTCGAGTGCAGATTCCTTGAAAATTATTATTAACTAGCTGACCCGGTAAACTTCGGTTTAGCTTTTGCTCTATAAATTGTTGGAAAATGTTTATTTTCATCTACACGTCTTTAACTTCTTCATGCTCGTGAATCAATTTTCATGAAAAATGTCATAAAATTGTTCAAGTTATGTCCCATGTCAAGTTGATTTTGTATGGGAGCCCCCCTTCCATACAAAGTAAGATTCTCGAAGCTATTATACAAACCATCTCTGACCAGAAAAACTCTCGGATACCAAATTTCACTTCATTTAGACGTTAGTTCACTTAGACACTGTGGAAGTGTAGTGTAGGAATAAAAGAATTTCTTAAACAAATATAAAAATGGGTGTTTAAGAATATACGAGTTTTGATGGTTGATCGTTTATTGTACAAATTTGAGTTTAATTTCTGATCGTGTACTGTATGATGTTACGTTGATAAATTCTGTGTGTAATGTAAGTGTATTGATGTTTAACACTTATGCGAAAATCCATCAATCGATAAAAGTATTGGTGAACGGACAAACGATCAACACGCATATAGTGAAATATAAAGCTCGATATAGGATTTTGAGTTAGGCTTCTTCTCTGTGAGAGTCAGTCTATAAACTAGTTTCAGAGAACAGAGTTGTGTCGGTTGTGTCCGCTAAGATGCGCTTAAGCGAACCGAGGAAATCGAAGTTTCGAGTTACCACAATGGCGTGTGTTGGTAGGAGATATTGTTGCCCAAGCTATTTGGGTCGCATCGGATTTTCCTCCACTCCGTTAGACCACTTATCTCTTGTTTCACCTATCGCATTGAAATATTGTTTTATCCAGTGAAGATGTTTGTCGGTTCGTAGTAAGAAATGTCACAAACTGGAATCCGTAGTTCTGGTGAAGGTTAATTAAAATAAAATTTGCGGAAGCAAGCAGAAGGAATCGACACGATTAGTGGATCCGAATTCTTCAGAAATACGGTAAATTGTTCAAAAATCTTAACATCCAAGTCGTCAACAGAGTACTACTGGAATGATTACGACAACGGGAAGTATTATTTGTTTTGTTTAGTTGTTTTATTATTTTTGTAGTGTTATTTTATTATATTTGCGGTTGCATTGAGCTACCTGATGAAAAATATGGGTTCCATTTTAATAACAAGCTATCTAAGCAAACTCTTAAAATATCACCAGAGAGCGCTGACCATACAAATCGTGTCTGAGCTAAAAAAAAATGAATGCTGATATTTGAACTTCACTGAATGCCATCCAGGGGGCAGGATGATGAGAGGGGTTGTGCCACGGATGAGTTCAACCAGCGATATTTTAAAGTATTATGCAAAAAAAAACATTTCGCCAAAAAAAAAAAAAAAATTATGAGCATTTTTATGATTCTAGTCTTTATAAACCGGAGATATTTTTCAATTTCTAATTATCTTTACAAATAGTTTCAACTATATTTAACTTCTAATGTATCAATTTTATTTTGAATTTTATTTTACATTTGTGACATTTTGCTAAGTAATAAAGTGGCTCATGTCTTCTGAAATTTGGATGATCTGATGGAAAAGATCGCTATTCGTTCTTTATCATTTACTTAATCATTTATCGATTCATCGATTAGCTTCTTAATTCACTTGTATGAATTATATTGCTACCACCTGTAAAAATGTCAGGAAATTGTTCTTGGTATCATATGTAGGAAACGCAAAAAAAACTCAAATACGGCACTAGAGTGCGTTGCAGGTAGAGTTGGTGTCTTGACTAAAACATCGCTTGTAACGCTTGAGACATGTTACGCTTGATATGAGAAAATGAGAATGACAGCAGTTTTGTATTCGTGTGTCGGCATCATTCCTACTTATTTTGGGAAAGAATAAGTTGTATAGCATAAAAAAAATGCATTGTTTCATAAAACATTTACAATAACTGGCCAGATTTTGATAAAGATCAATAATATCTTACGGATGAATTCAAACACAAATTTGAACATCACATCGTAACCATTCAATCCATAATTCAGAAAAAGGTAAATTTTAATAAATCTTTTACTAAGAAGTGTGTTTTAGATTTATCTCTAGTTTTTAGGATCTTGTAGGTACTATATTCAAAACGGATGGCTACCAGCAACAAGCTGAGAATAATGGAAAATAATGGAAATTTTTAGGACTGACGGAGGCAGTAATGATTGTGTGCCATGGAACTACGGATAAAACTGACTTTCAAAACCATGCATTTTACCCAGATATGCTCCAATACCCAGGTTAGTTCCTGCAATGTTATTTTAATTTACAGGATCTCAATATGTGATCAACAACGCAACAGCAGCAAACGATGGCAAAGCTCTCCGCAGAACTGTTTTCTAAAGCTTCTTTCGTTCTACTAGTAGGTAGGTACCAAATTTGAAAGTTAATCGTTTTCAAAAATTAACGATTCGAATAATACGAGTAGAAAATTGCGCATTTAATTAAATGCACCAGGAAATGGTTTTAGAATCATACAGAGAATGTTAAACTATGACAAGAGCAGAAGCTAGAATATCTCATCCACTATTGAAGGTTGTTTGATGACATCTTATTGGCTTACGACTGCATCAGAAATGGTATTTAACAACAACTTAACTACCTACATTAGTCTTGGATTTTTTTTTTCGTTAGAATCGTTGAACCAATAGAATTAAAGCATATTTTACGCGGTAACTATGGAAGTCGAAAATGCGTCATAGATGGATATTCAAAATCAGGGCGAGTGACACATTCTGCGGTATTAACCACGATGGTGCATATTTTTTACAATTTTTATACTTGAAACTATAACGCGCAGTAGAAAGAAAAGCGTCCTCCCTATTCAATCGTTTATTGTACAGTAATGCAAGAATACATAACGGAGTGAAAAAACGAATTTTACACACTACTGTGTGAAACCTCAACTTATAGTTCTTAGTTGTGCAATGAGTACGCTACAGCTTACACTCTTATACCAACACTCCTCCTTAAGCTGTTCGGGTGATGCCCATTGCAGTCCGGTTACGCTCGAGCTTGATGCGCTCCAACGGTTTGGTTAGACCATCCGCCAGTTGTTCGTCGGTGCTCACGTTGCTCAGCGTCACAACGTTTTGCTCCAACGCCTCACGGATGTAGTGGTGTCTGATGTCTATGTGCTTGGTACGCGGCGTATAACCACCATTTTTGGCCACGCAGATAGCACTTTGGTTGTCGCAGCGAAGAGGTAAAGGACGAGTTTTACCAAACTCGGAGATGAGACCTCTCCACCATGCAGCTTCTTGAACCGAGGCAGAAAGAGCCATGTACTCTGCCTCGCACGACGATAGTGCGACAGTTGGTTGTCGCTTGCAGCACCACGAGACTGCTCTTCCTTGGAAAGTGAACAAGTAGCCACTTGTTGACTTCCGGTCATCCAAGTCTGCAGCCCAGTTGGCATCGGTGTATCCCACAAGTTCCGATTCGGGGGATTTTGTGTAACACAGCTTCATCTTCGACGATCCTCGTACGTATCGCAGCAGGTGCTTGACAGCTTCCCAATGTTTCTCACCAGCGCATGTGTTGAAGCGACTAAGATGGTTCACAGCGAATAGTATATCAGGGCGTGTGCACTGGGCCAAATACATGAGTGCTCCAACGGCCTCCTGATAAGGAACGTTCTTCATCCTGTCAATTTCCTCGGTCGTCTTCGGCGACATGTCCTTTGCCAGGCGTTCACTTGTGTTCATCGGTGTTGACACGGCCTTACAATTTTGCATGTTGAATCTAGCGAGCAGGGATTCAATATACGGTTCCTGGTCGAGGGAAATGGTACTGTCCGTACGGGTTATTCAGATTCCTAGGCAACAGCTGGCTGTTCCTAAATCCTTCATCTGGAACATGGACTTTAGCTTGGACTTGACTTCGTTCTTCAGGTTGTCGTCATTCGAGAAAAGAACTACGTCGTCAACGTAAACTGCTACAAACAACATTTCTCTACCGTTTAGACGATAGTAGAGACAGGTGTCGTACTTCGAAGGTTTGAGTCCCAGCTTTTTCAAAGCTGTATCAAATTTGCAGTTCCACGTCCGGCTTGACTGCTTTAGGCCATACAGTGCTTTGTTTAGGCGACACACCTTGGTTCGGTCGGCATCTTGAAAGCACGGAGGCTGCTCCATAAAGATTTCTTCTTTGAGCTCGCTTTGCAGGAATGCAGTCGTCGCATCCATCTGTTCCACCGACAAATCATGTTTCGCTGCTAAGGCGAACAAGTACCGCAACGAGCTGTGGCGCACGACTGGGGAATAAGTCTCGTCATAGTCGACCCCCCTGCGTTGCGAGTACCCTTTAATTACTAAGCGGGCTTTGTGTCGGTCGATGTTGCCATTTGCGTCGTGCTTGGTTTTAAAAACCCATTTACATTTGATCGCTTTGCGACCAGGTGGCAACTCGGTCAAAGTCCGTGTATTGTTCCGAATAAGTGCCTGGTATTCTTGTTGCATTGCCTTCGTCCAGCATTCGGCGTCTTCTCTCGAAAGCGCTTCCTGGTGAGAAACCGGGTCGTCTTCGATCTCCTTTTGGCCGGCGAATGACGATGCAGCCACCTCGCCGAAATTGACCTTGGATTCAGCTACAGGGTCAGCCAAATTTTCGCCATAATGATCGATTGCGTTCGGACCAGTTTGCTGTAAAGAATTAGAACGCGGCAGACCTTTCTTCGGAACTTGAAAATCATTGTACTTACGTGGAAGTACGTGCTCCCTACCGCTTCGCCTCAACACCTGTGACTGAGGTGGTTTTGAAGATTTGCGCGGCGGGAGCACGGAGGTCACTGCGTCAGATTCGAAACCTCGGAATACTTCGTCGTCACTGATGTCGCCACGAAAAGTTTCTGTGGCATCAGAAAAGAACTCCTCGTCGTCAGTTTCTTCGTTGACTTCCTCCTGCCGATCTCCAACTTTCGCTGTTGGGCCCAGCGACACCTCTTCGTCGAAATCCAGTAGAACCACAGTTCCTTGTTCGCGGCTTGCGATTTTCGGGGCACCTTCATCAATGAAGGTCACTTCTCGGCTTACGAATATTTTTCGCGACTTCGGGTCATAGAGCTTATACCCTTTCGTGAGCTCGTCGTAAAAAATAGAAATTAATATTTTATTAATGTAATTGCAGACTTCCAAAAACTTTTTGGAACACTTAAATATTTAAAAGTTTATAAAACTAAATCAGCGAAATTATATGAATCAACCGTTGAAAATTTCCATACCGTTAATCGATTTTGCTGAAACTTACTCAAAAACTTTTTTTTTTTGGTTTCTTTGTGAAAATTGTGAAAAAAATCCGGGCAATATCCGGACTTTTTTCACGATATCCGGGCAACCGGGCCGGACCGGGCTTTCTCGAAATTTTGCATCAAATATCCGGGCAAACCCGGATAAAACCGGGCAATCTGGCAAGCTTAAGCATGACCCTATTTGGAAAAAAAGACGGCATGAAATAAGCATGACTCTATTTGAATTAAATAAAAGACGACATGAGATAAGCATGACCCTATTTGTATTACATAAAAGAAGGCATGAGATAAGCATGACCCTATTTGAATTAATTACAAGATAGCATGGAAAATCATGATCAAGTAAGAAAACTTGAAAGATGGCATGAGATAAGCATGACCCTTATTAATTCCAGCAAAAGACGACATGGATAGGCATGACCCACTGAATGATGTAATAACAGATAACATGATGAAACATTAAATAAAAGAAGGCATGAGTAAGCATGACCCAATTGTGATAAAAAAAAGACAGCATGAACAAGCATGATCTCATTCATTAACAATAAAAAAATGATAACGATAGGGATTACCCATTGAATAATGAATTGAAAGACAACATACCATTGGCGAAAGATTGTCTGAAGAGTTAAGGGATAATAGGCGGCAGTCGAGAGTCATACGTACAAGAGTCAAGTGTCAAAGTTCTAGAGCAAAGTTATTGTAATCAAGAGTCAAAGTTGAAGAATTCAGAGTCTAATGTCTTAGGCCACAAGATGAAAGTCAGCAGAGCTGAGGGATAATAGTCGGAAGCCGAGAGTCATACGTTCAAAAGTCAAGCGGCAAATGTCAAAGTACTAGAGTCAAGATATGGTAATCATGAGTCATGGTTTAACACTTAAGAGTCTAATGTCTAAGGCCACGAGATGAAAGTCAAGATCAAGAGTTAAGCATCAAATGTCAAAGTTCTGAACAAAAAATGGAAATCAAGTGTCAAGGTTGAACAGTGAAGAGTCTTATGTCTTAGGCCACGAGTTGAAAGTCAAGGGCTAAGATGTCGGAAGTCGAGAGGCTTAGGTTCAAAAGTCAAGCGTCAAAGGTCAAAGTTCTAGAGTGGAGAAATGGAAATCAAGAGTCAAAGTTATACATTTATGAGTCTTATGTCTAAGGCCACGAGTTGAAAGTCAAGAGCTAAGGGCTAATAGTCGTGAATCATAGGCTCACGGTTCTAAAGAGTCAAGAGATGGAAAGGAAGAGTCAAAGTTAAACAGTTAAGGGTTAATTGCTTTAGGCCACGAATTGAAAATCGAGAGGTTAGGTTTAAAAGTCTAAAGTCAATAGTCTAAGGTTCATAAGTCAAGCTTCAAATGTCATGGTTTTAGAGTTAAGAAATGGAAATCAAGAGTCAAGGTTGAACAGTTAAGAGTCTTATGTCTTAGGCCACGAGTTGAAAGTCAAGAGCTAAGGGATAATAGTCGGAAGTCGAGAGTCATAGGTTTAAGAATCAAGCTTCAAATGGCATGGTTTTAGAGTCGAGAAATGGAAATCAAGAGTCAAGGTTGAACAATTAAGAGGCTTATGTCTAGGCTACGAGTTGAAAGTCAAGAGCTAAGGGATAATAGTCGAAAGTTGAGATTCATACGTTCAATAGTGGAAGATCAAGAGTCAAGGTTGAACAATGAAGTGTCTGATGTCTTAGGCCACGAGTTGAAAGTAAATAGATAACGGATAATAGTCGGAAGTCGAGAGTCATAGGTTTGAGGATCAAGCTTCAAATGTCATGGTTTTAGAGTCAAGAAATGGAAATCAAGAGTCAAGGTTGAACAGTTTAAAGTCATTTGCCTCAGGCCACGAGTTGAAAGTCGATAGATAACGGATAATAGTCGGAAGTCGAGAGTCATAGGTTTGAGGATCAAGCTTCAAATGTCATGGTTTTAGAGTCAAGAAATGGAAATCAAGAGTCAAGGTTGAACAGTTTAAAGTCATTTGCCTCAGGCCACGAGTTGAAAGTCGAAAGATAACGGATAATATTCGGAAGTCGAGAGTCATAGGTTTAAGAATCAAGCTTCAAATGTCATGGTTTTAGAGTCGAGAAATGGAAATCAAGAGTCAAGGTTGAACAATTTAGAGGCTTATGTCTAGGCTACGAGTTGAAAGTCAAGAGCTAAGGGATAATAGTCGGAAGTTGAGATTCATACGTTCAATAGTGGAAGATCAAGAGTCAAGGTTGAACAGTGAAGTGTCTGATGTCTTAGGCCACGAGTTGAAAGTAAATAGATAATGGATAATAGTCGGAAGTCGAGAGTCATAGGCTCAAGAGTCAAGCTTTAAATGTCAAGGTTTTAGAGTCATCAATTGGAAATCAAAAGTACAGGTTCACCAGCCAAGAGTCTAAGGTCTCGGTTACGAGTTGAAAGTCAAGAGCTAAGGGATAATAGTCGAAAGTTGAGATTCAGACGTTCAAGAGTGGAAGAAATGGAAATCAAGAGTCAAGGTTGAACAGTGAAGAGTCTGATGTCTTAGGCCACAAGATAAAAGTAAAGAGATTGCGGATAATAGTCGGAAGTCGATAGTCATAGGCTCAAGAGTCAAGCTTCAAATGTTAAGGTTAGAGTCAAGAAATGGAAATCGAAAGTACAGGTTCAGGGCCGTAGGAAGAACCGGGGGGGGGGTTTTGGTGAAAATTTTTTTCCTATGATTTTTTGCCCAACACGAATAAAAAAAATTAAACAAATTATGATTGTAACTATATGATTATTAATTTTAAAGCACTCATTAATAGTTTTCGTATGAAATCGTAACTTTAGAATAGACACGAATACCACAAGGATGGTTAAGTGTCATTAATAAAACCTGAAAAAAGTAACTTTAGGAAATTGGTCCTTAAGCGTGAGCTAAACTTTTTAATAAGGCAGAAAATACGAAATTTTCTTTTATCGATGGTTAAATTTTTTTTTATTTGTTTAAAAGACTGGTAGATCAAAGTTATATTTGATTTGAGCATAGAATAAGTTCATTTTAGGGAAGCCTTCAATTTCTTTAAAAAGTATTATTCTATATCAAACAAATTCTAAATCAAACAAGTTCAATCTTCTTATTTCTTTAGCAAATTCCAAGGTTCTAACCTTTGATGAAAATAAATAAAATGTTCCAAAAAAACAGTTAGAGATAAAAAAAAATCCCGAATCAAATTTGCTTGATGCGAACTTAAACTAAATATATGATTTTAGTTTGAAATTTGGCTTTAAAAAAAACTGCACCATAAATAATATTAAACAATACACCGAAAAATATTGAATTTTGTGCAAATTTTTTAGGTGAAGATAAGGTATGTTTTATTAACAGGAAATTTTTTTTCATAAAGAATCAATTCCATGATAAAAATCCTGTGGATGAATTTTTTTAAATATAATTTTGGATATTTTGCATGAATCAAAACTTAAAAAATTAACTCAAATTCTACTTTATATTTGTGAATATCAGCTTAGTTGTGTGTACAAACTAATTCTGATTAGGGTAAATGTACCCAATCTTGGCCCCTAAGGCATGGTTGACTAGATTTTCCATGATTGTAGTCTTCCTGTTATGTGTACCTTCAAAAGTTCTTCGACAAATATGATTGCTTACTAGCATGAAAGGCAGTAAAAATATGTCCTTGCTTGAAGGCGGTTGATAATTTGAGATTAACCTGATGGAACTATTGATTCAAATGCTCCTTATTTTAGCCCCCGCGCCGAATTTTGGCCCTTTATGAGTTCCTTAAATTGGCCGTCTCTAGACATGCCTCACTAATACAACAACAGCCCCCACGAATTCATCGAAAATATCCCGGAAGGAAACACAACAATGTTCTGTTTTGTTTTCAAAAAGTCGGAAGTACGAAATGTCAATCAACTTTTAGAATTGATATTTGCATGTAGAATGATAATCTTACGTTAAAAAGTTTGACTTGTTTATTTCAGTTTGTTTAAAATTTCTATTATAAGAATGATAATTTGAAACAAATGGATAGTTAACATAAATATGTTTATTAATGAAGCAAACAAATCGTTCGCTCAATTCTTAACATGCAATCACAATAGTTCTGTTTCCATTGAAGTTAACAGGTTAATATAAGATAGTAAAAGTTCATATTTCTTTTTCATTCCACTCCCTTAAAAGGAGGACCAACATTTTAAAAACCATTTTGACCGAGGCAAGAAGCAAACTAAAGCTTAAACTAAAGTAAGCGAACGATTCTTTGAATCATAAATGTTTAAAATGTCGCCCTTAGGAATTTTCTAGCAATCGTATGCGTAAACTCGGATAGCAGACAAGACAAACTTTTGCTCCAGCCAGCCTGATAGAAATAGATTGCATCTCACTCGTTCGTTTTTGAACTATAGGCAATGGAAACGAACAGCAAATTCAAAAGCTGGGTGAAATAAGTGCTGCATCCCATTGCATTGCATTGCATTGCATTGCACTCATGCAAAATCATTACCCGAATTAGGCAGCGCTTCCTTCGCATATTCCATTCCTACAGAGAACAAACGTCATCACCTCCTGCTGATGCACAGTGATGTATGATAAAAAACAAACTTGGTCAAAATATTATTTTTGATTTCACATGAAATTGAAAACAATAAAAATCCAAGCTAGTTACAACATAGTATTTCAAAATTGCAGTGCAATTATTTTTTTAAATAAACATAATATTTAGAGTGTCATAATTTGAACTTTATAACAATTCCTTTCAAAGCGACACATATGCAGCAAATTTTCATCTTCATTATAAATCAAATGAAATCAAAATACGTTAAACCTTATTTCCAAATGTTGAATTTTTGGGTATGGATATAGTAACAACATTGAGATCGAAGATATCGGTGTGGATCCGGAACCGGTAAATCAATTTATTGAGATGAAAAGTTCTCAAAATTTACCATAAAAGAGCAGCTCAAATTGTAGCATTATAATTCCAACTAAGATGCCAAATACGGGTGAGTCGGCTTGAGAGATAAATAAATTGATTATAGTCCAAAATACATTCATGATACTTTTAAGTTATTTCAATCATTTATTTTACTTTTGACCGGCGTTCCAATTTCCAAACCACTGTGCATTAACGGCCGACGAATGACCGCCGGCTGCCGACTTTTTCACGCATACACGCATACTCCTATTTGTGGAATTGCATGCCAAGATAAGGCGAAAAAAATGTTTATATTTTCTTCAATTCTAGATAGAAAATGTACGTTGTTTGAAGTAAGTTATAATTTTATATTTTTTGCCATGTTTTGCTGTAACCAACGGTAATTTTTAGTGATTTTTCCATAATGAAGTGTGTTTTGAAAATCAATCTGAAGATGGCAGATGCACTAGCAAGGTAGGTTCATTTTAGATTTTTTCCGAAGATCATAATTTTATTGGCAGTTTGTCATGTGAAAAAAAAAAAATATTACGCAGTCATTTGGATTCAATTGTGGACAAATGCTATGCAGAATGTTGCCATATGCGATTTTCTTTTATGTTTGATTTTTTTTTTCATTTTTAGGCGTATGTTTGACATGAAAATCACCAAAATGCATTTTGGCATGCCAAGATAAGGAGCATGCCAAGTTAAGGCTCACTTACCCTAACAAAAATTGAAATCTGTAAATTTCATTGACAAGAAAAAAATTCAGTTCATGTTCTCTTGAATTTTCCAACAATTTTATGTTGATTGAAAAACTCATTCACTAGCTAATTTTTTTTCTGATTTTCAAATCGGAATTCAAAAATTGAACTCTGAATCTGTTTTCGAATTTCTATACGATTTCTGAAATGTACAAAAAATACGATTCCCGAATCTTAATTCCAGATCAGATTTTCATGAGCCTAGTCTTTGAGCCCTCATTCATGAATCTTTTATTTAAATTTTGTGTTGCTGGTTTAATCTTAATTCATAATTTCAATTATTTATTTTAAATGTGTTTCGTAAATCTAATTTAAAATGTGAATTTCAAATGATGAATCTGAATCTGAGTTTTCAATTTTGGTTCGCCACTTAGAAACTTTAAATGTTTAAATTTTGTGTTTGAATAATGTTTAGGAACTTCGAATTTGAATATAAAACAAAATTCTTTTTTTCATATTCGGAAAACTATTATCAAAATAATGAAAATGCATGTGATTTTCGAAAAACATGATAGAAATTTAATACGAAATGCAAAACCAAATTTGAACCAGGATTTCAGAAACCACTTTCCACTGCTAATTTCGTATGAGTATTCGAACTGAAAATCAAAAATTCTAAACTTGATATTGAATCAGAAATACGAAAATATGTAAAAATACCATTTTGGATATGGAATATGCAACCAGAGCCTCCGAAATGGGTTTGGTTTAAAATTTAATATTCAGACCTGAATTTCTATGATAAGGTTGTCAGATTTCTCAGTTTTAATTTTATTGGCCCGGATATTTAATATAAAATTTGGAAAAAGTGCAGTCCGACCCGCTTGCACGGAGTTCATTGGAAAAGTCCGAATTTTGTCCTGGTTTGTTCTCATACTCATTCTTAAATCAGAAAAAAATTTATGTAAAACCATCCAAAATTTTTACAGCAAGTTTCAAAGAAATAATCAGAAAGGTTTTTTAAAGTTTTTCTTTTAGATTTTCGTTGTGCAATTCCTAGGTTTGGATCAAAATTGTCCTGTATTGCCTAGATTTTGGTTGACAATTATGAAATCAAATACCCAGATTTTGCCAGGTTTTTATAAAAAACAGGCCGGATTTATCCGGCCCGGTTAGTGCTGAAATAAATCTGACAACCTTATTCTATGAACAAGTGAGAAATTTTTTAAAAACTGTAGCAAAATTTTGTGCTTGGGATGCGTTTTTGAGGTTTTTGCATTAGTTTTTAGTCCAGATAGTTACTCTTGAATATCTTTGCTCTATTATCATAATTTTATTATGAATTTAAAATTTTGATTATAGAGTAGAATATCTTGCTTGCTTTTTTGGACCCTCATGGGGGGGGGGGGGTTTAACCCCCAAAACCCCCCCCCCCCCGTTCCTACGGCCATGTACAGGTTCAACAGTCAAGAGTCTAATGTCTTGGCTACGAGTTGAAAGTCTAGAACTAAGGGATAGATGTTGAAAGTCGAACGAGTCATTCAAGAGTCAAGCGTCAAAGTCTAATGTCTTAGACCACGAGTTGAAAGTCAAGAGCTAACGGATAATAGTCGGAAGTCGAGAGGCTTCAAAAGTCAAGCGTTAAAGGTCAAAGTTCTAGAGTGGAGAAATGGAAATCAAGAGTCAAAGTTATACATTTATGAGTCTTATGTCTAAGGCCACGAGTTGAAAGTCAAGAGCTAAGGGCTAATAGTCGTGAATCATAGGTTCACGGTTCTTAAGAGTCAAGAGATGGAAAAGAAGAGTCAAAGTTAAACATTTAAGGTTTTATTGCTTCAGGCGACGAGTTGAAAATCGAGAGGTTAGGTTTACAAGTCTAAAGTCAATAGTGTATGGTCCATGAGTCAAGCATCGAATGACAGGGTTCTAGAGGTAAATAAAGACATCTAGAGTCGAGGTTCAACAGTTAAGATATTAAGGTTAAGGGCCACGGGTTGAAAATCAAGATCTTATCCTCAAGAAACAGCAGTTCAAATAAAGCGTTGAAAGTAGAGAGTGCTAAAAATGACCATCTGTTTTTCAATCAACTTGGAGAATAATTCGATTCAAAAAGGTTTAAAATCCTCAGTAATGCTTTTACGACGTCAATCAAATAGTTCGTGATAGAGTTTTAAATTTAGACAAATTATTCAAGATATACTGTTTATATTGTAATCAATAAACATTGCACATTTAGGGAATTAGAAGGTTTCGAGAAACACAAAATTAAATGTCTTTTAAATATACAATTTTGTTAGCTAGAGTAGAGAAAGGGGCGAATGTGGTAGTGTAGTGTAGGAATAAAAGAATTTCTTAAACATATATAAAAATGGGTGTTTAAGAATATACGAGTTTTGATGGTTGATCGTTTATTGTACAAATTTGAGTTTAATTTCTGATCGTGTACTGTATGATGTTACGTTGATAAATTCTGTGTGTAATGTAAGTGTATTGATGTTTGACACTTATGCGAAAATCCATCAATCGATAAAAGTATTGGTGAACGGACAAACGATCAACACGCATATAGTGAAATATAAAGCTCGATATAGGATTTTGAGTTAGGCTTCTTCTCTGTGAGAGTCAGTCTATAAACTAGTTTCAGAGAACAGAGTTGTGTCGGTTGTGTCCGCTAAGATGCGCTTAAGCGAACCGAGGAAATCGAAGTTTCGAGTTACCACAGACACATAGTTCATACGTGGGTAATGGTGTTACAAAGAAAACTCCTCCATTTTTATAGATAAATAAGATAGCAAGAAGAAAAGGGTTTTGTAAGGGAGCCCCGTTCCGTAAAAGTGAGATTCTCGAAACTGTTATACAAATAATCTCTGACCCGAAAAACACTCGGATACCAAATTTTACTTTATTCCGACCGTCAGTTTATACGTGATGGTGTTACAATGAAGCCCTCTCCATTTTTAAATATAATAGATAATAATAATCAACAAATAACAACATGTGGACGACCATGCCAACGACTGAAAATGTATGATCAATTATGTCGTGGAATGTATTTTTCGACACTAATTTTAAATGCTGAAAATTAGCGCTTTTCGATACTGTTTCCAGTGTGAAAATGTTCACTTGTCAACACTTAATTGCAAAAGAAGCTTGTTTTGAGAATTTAGCTGAACTTGATCAGAAATTCAAGAAAGTTCCACCACTAATCGTTCTTCCACAGCCAGAACTTGTTTATGCCTGAGTCCCTGAGAATAATAATACACCATTATCGCACCTTGAGTGTCAATATGACACTCTTCGCTTTAAATCGCTTTATCTCTCTTGTTTCAATCGAATCAATTTGAATAAAATTTTCATTTTTGGTAACCTCGTTACGTAACTCACATACATATGTTTCTCAAACAACATTCAGACGCAACATTTCGCTTTTCCGTTATTCAAAGGGTAAACAAATTGTTGTTTTGGAAAAATTACTTTAGATCAGCTACGAAATGCTCAAAAAATGTTCTCCTAATGTCCAAGAAAGCTGAAGTTAGAAGGTGTACGTTGAGACCACAGATATTTTTTTAATTGTTTTAGACCATGACTACAAAAAATGCAAAAATGTGATTACAAATCCGTAATTTCAATCATTGAACTGTCAAAATTGTTTACATCACACTAGATAAATTTTGAAAAGATGATAAAAAGCAACGTAATTTGGCACATTTTTGCATTTTTCGATTTTAAAAATATGAAACACAGAGTTTTTGACGAAATTTCAAAGGTAGCTGTTTTGTGAACCTCTTGTCAATTTGTAATTTCTCAGATTTTTTAACGATTGAATTAAACTTTTTCCTGAGTTTTGAGTATATTCAAGCAAGATTTTATATAAATGTTCACCAAAAAGACAATTCCATTCCGATTCATGTGGTGTAGGGGATTCTAACCATAGTGAACAGCTATAATATGTGAATTACATCATTGTTTCATGTTCGAACACTACAAAAATCTATTTCCTAGTTGGCTGGAACTTGAAAAACTAAATAAAAACGTTTAAAAATGCATTTAAAAAAAAAAATTGCCAAAAGCTGAAAACCAGCCATTGAAGGGGCACAATGAGAACCCCTACTGGGGCAGTATTTATAAGCAACATTAATCGGGGCACGATGAGCGTTTTCGGCCTTTGAATCAGATGAAGTCGATGAAGTCAGAGGAATCGTAGATTCATCAAACAAAACATTTATAAAAAATCTAGGTCTGTTTGTAGAATAAAAACAATTCACACACGCTCATACATTATGTTTCTAGTGCTTTTTTGGCGGCTGATGCTACTAGCCGTATAATGTAACAATCAAAAAAAAAAATCGATCATGAATTGTAAATGAACAAAAAAATCACCTCGAACAGAAATCGAACTCTAGCTTTTTGATTACCTTTCCGACACCTTACAAATAGGCCAAGCTGTAGCTCTATAATTCAGTTGACTACATCGAGTTGAATTCGCAGCTAGATTATATGGTAGAAAACTCTCATCGCCCCGATTGATAGTGCTCTGTTCACCCCGAGCCAACAAATTTAAGTAAAAACTTTTTATAAAATTGATTAAAGAGAAAAATCAAAAATTTTATGATGGTGAAAATTGAAAAACAATGTGTACATCATGTTGCAGTGCATACATTATAGATCAAGATTATTTAAAGATCATAAAAGCTTATTTTGTGGTGCTCAAAAATTATAATATTTTCGTCACTTAAGAACCTAGCAGGTTTTTTTTCTAAATATTAATAATATTTAAATAAATATTAATAATTAATAATAATAAGATTCCATTTTTTGTGAAAAAAATAATACTCTAGGAATTACGAAACAAATCCTCATGACATTTTTTTTTTTTAATACGTATTTATTGTTGAAAAGAGAAGTGCTCATTATACCCCGGGAGCTCGTTATGTCATTATCTCTCCTAATTGCATTAGCGCTCCATTAGCTTACAAAAATATACAAAAAATGTGATATACATTCTGAATACTCATTTTTCAGAGCAAACTACCATTAGCAGTTGCTGGGTCATTCCGAAAGGAATTCATGGGCTGTCTTCGAAATCATCCCTAGACAAAAAAGACATCTAGAAATCCAAAGAACGGATTGTCCAATTTGTGGGCGCCGAATGCCAACAATGTTTTTTTACGAAAAGTTTAAACAGTTTTCACAATTGATCGATCGTTTTTGATGTAAAGCGCTACAATTTTAATATAAATCGACTAACAGCTAATATGTCACTAAATTACGTTTTGAAGTTGTGTTTATCTGTCAAAATTGGCTGAAAAATGACGGATTTATCCGACGTTTATATCGAATACTTACACCAAGGTAGCAGCCCCTGTTACAAGTAGGTATATAACCAAAAGTCACTTATTAAATAAGATTTGGAATGACCAATGAAAAGTTTTGATTGAAGTTATAGCTATGACTGATTACAATCCTTCTTGAAAAAAATTAATGAAAGTTAACCTCTGATATTGATTTTATGTAAACATTAAGGACCGCGAAGATATCTACAGGGTGTCCTATTATGTCTAAGCACGGTTTAAAAATAACAGTATAAACACAATTCAATTAAAAATTAGATTCTAGTCAATCGTAGGTCAGTGATCGAATTTAATTAGACCCAATCTTACCTTGGCACAATGGAGGATGCTGAGAGGAGATCCCACGTTTTGGCCAAATCCCGAACAGAGACAGTTTTCTTTCTGGCGTAAGTACGCATGACTATCCAAACCAAAATTTTGTCAACGGATCCAGTTTTTGTTCAGATTTTACAAACTATATATCTTTTGATCGAATGTTGTGTTTTATTATGTTGTTTTAATGAAATATCACTATTAAATTCATAACATATCAGAAAAAAACACACTAACGTCAAATGAAAAAACGAGTTATCTTGTATTTCTTAGGAAATGTCTTTAAAAAATTTCATTTGAACACATTATCATGTTTTCCGTAAATAAACGGTACCTTAATCAAATACTCGGAAATTGTCTCCTCGATTTCAATTTCGTTCTTCATGAACATCACCTTTTTTTGGAGCACATCTCGAGACATGTTGCACACAAACACTATACCTAGGAATAGGGCTAAATGTGGAAGTCGTTTCGGCCACGTGGATCCGGCAAAACCGGAAGCAGTATAGCACCTTAATTAGAATGTCATAAACACTCACCTGGCTAGGCAATGGGTTTTTTTTCCATACCTCCTCTTCGGTTGTATAATTTCTAGCGAGTTGTTAAACTTGCCGTAGTGCTTTTGCAGCCGTTCTGCGATAGAGCCTGGTCCTGGTTCTGTTTCTCCGCTTCTCTTCGCCGTTTTCAGGTCCAACCACACCCCATTCGGAATCGGTGACGTTTGCCAGGGCATCTACCTTGTAGGTGTTTGTTGCCTTTTCGCCCGGTCGTCCGAGGAAAATTGAAATTAAGATAAAAACTCATCCGGGTGAGATCTGATTTAAATTTAAATGAAAACTCATTTAGTTTATCCAGGCAGGGAAGCTGGGTTGAAAAAATCGCTAAAATTGCAAATGGAACCAACCGAGGGAAAATGTAGTGAGTTGGCTAAAATAGATTTTTTCCATCGGGCAAAATTGACAGTTAACATTGGCAACGATGGTTTTCATTAAGGTTGTCGAGAGGTCGTTTAGAAAAAAAAAAAATGGAAAATTCGAAGGATCTCCTAGTGCACTGAATTTTTCAGTCGTTTACAATTCCGTGTCGTTGAAATAAGATTTTTTTTCTTAGAAAACTGATTCATAACAAACAACTTTATTTTTTTTCTTAAAATTGTTATAGGAATTAGGAAATCAATTTCATTTTTTTCAGGGACGAGTGGTTTATGGAAAACGGATTGATATAGATTACGTTTAGAAATGATTTCTAGGCCTTTACTTATAATTATGTTTATAGTCTGGGAAATTATCTAACGGTTTTCAATTTCAACTCATTTGAGCTAGACCCAGTTGGGCACAGACATTTTGCGCCAGATGTCTTCAGATTTCCACTTAAATTTAAAATTGATACATTCTTGATTATCAATTGCTATGATTTTTTGCAGAATTATTAATTTGTGTTTCCTGATATAATTTAGGGTTAGATTTTCCGCGAAAAAAGATTAAAACGATATTTCATACACATCACTTTGACATTTTGCAAGAACAATCAAGAAAAATATTTAAACAGATAGGGTTACGGACTTATTTTGGACCACCTTGTCAAGCTCTCTTATGAAATAACTAATTATGAAAAAAATTTAGTGCATTACATCAAGTGCCTGTGCTTCAACCATATTTGTTAATAAATTTCATGATTAGTTGCTTTATGAGAGAGCTATACAAGGTGGTTCAAAATAAGTCCGAATATCCTTGTTGAAGTAAATCCTTATCTGCAGTCCTAGGTTTCATTGCTAGCATTCATTCTATCTGAATTATTTGATTTGTTTTTAAATTCTTAATATTCAATCAGTTATTTTTTTTTTTTTTGGTTTTGATCGATTTGTCGAGAAGGCACCTTATTTTGTCAATCGCATAAGAGCGAATTATAGAAAAGCTAGAATCATCTGATCGACTGAATTCAATACTGTTTATTATTAAAACTAGACGATTAACATCAACAAATTTCGATAAATAATTATTAAATGCATTAATAAAAACTGATGAAATTTTCCAATGATGCTACCTGGTAGTGTTTACATGTGCAAATTTTTGTGATGTTCTAGCAGGTGGTTTTTGAGATACCGTCCTATGAAGAAATTTTTCAACTTTAATTTTAGGGCAACAAGTGCGCCATCTTTACTGCATACAATGACACCCCTTTTTTCAAATCAAGACTATTTTTGATTACGTTTTCTGTTTCCTGAAGCTTGCGCTACAAAATAACTCAAAATTTTCAATTTGGTCGAAGTTATAAAAAATTTAGCCGATTGTCCTCTTTCGGCAAAACCACAACATATTTGACTTTTTTCCACTCCACCACCGTTTTTGTGTAATGGCACGATTCCAGATAAAACTTGAACAGAGTATGAACTTTGTGGGACCTATTGAAGTGCTTTGCAGGTAAAACGGTCGTATTTGTAGGCAGTCATTTTTGTAGAGAATTTGAGAATTTTTTCCACAGATCGTTAGCCTTCTCAAGTACTAGACATTGAATTTTCCATTTCTTCTCCTTGTTTATCTCCGAGAAATACAGACAAGACTTGTCAACGAAAAGTTTCTGATTGGAAACCTGTCAAGTGACAGCCAAAGAGTTCGTTTTGCTGTCCATTACAAAACTTTTTAAAATATCTCCCCACAAACAGTCCAAATATTTTGCGTACGATTTGACCACCGTCTTTTGTTTATTTTTCTGGTGAGTAGCTTTACTGGCTATTTATCAGTCAGCTAGCCAAACCGGTCAGTAAAATTGGACTTTTTCTTTTTATATTTTCGGATTGAGCTTGCAAAAAACCTCTCACATTCTTCTCACTACATGAAATCAATCATCTTCACTTTTTTATTTAAATTTAAGCAAACTATTGGAACTTTTAGGACTTTTTTAACGATTTACCAAGTAAACTTTGGTCGAATAACCGAATTCCAGCAATTTTTGGGTCTCCCATTGGGACATTTCTGGATTTTTCTCGATGCTGCCCTGAAAATTTTGTCAATGAATTTAAGTATTGGATGTTATCTCAAAATGCACTTGACAGATTGTCACCAAATTTTGTACACGTACACATTTCATTACTAGGTAGCTTAACTGATTATTTCATCAATTTCCATTTATGTATTCAAAACTTATTCATTCAAAACAAAATGTTACATTCTTTTTCAAATACACTTCTTAAACATAAATTTTCAAAATATGCAGTTTAAATTAAGTAGAATTTTTGGGTAATTTTCTTAATGAATTTTGAAAGAATTGTTGAATTATTTCAATTTTGCGACTGCAATATACTTTATTTTCAGTAAATTTTCATTATTCTCATATCCATTATGTTTTCCATGTGTTACTTACATCCTGTTTCTAGTCTGCTTAATGTTTTGTGCATTGTTTTGAAATTCTCTTGAGTTAAAAGGTTATTTAGAATAACCATCCTGAAAATAAATTTTGTATTTTTTTTATTTTTTGTGATTTTTGCTATTAAATCAGACGAAAAAATCAAATGAAATTACATGTAATGATGATTACATGTCAAATGAAATTACATGTAGAGAGGAAGATTGTTCAGTTGAAAGAAAATTGTTGTTGATAAGGATTTTTTCTTACTTTGCAAGTATCAATAAATAAATAAATAAATAAATAAATAAATAAATAAATAAATAAAATAATATATCCCGAACTATGAGTTGAGATTCAAAATTTGTATGAAATTTTTTAATTTCAACATCATTAAGATGAAACCTCTTTAAATTTCCAACTACAACTAGAGTAACAAATTGAAAATTAAAGATAAAATTCAACGATTGCTTTTAATCTTTTAATCTTTTAATGATCAATTATTTGATAAGTTTTGTAATTATGCCAAACAACTTGTATGGGAGTCCTTTCTCGTCCAATCTCTCTACTTGAAGAAGGGAGGGGTATTGAAAAACCATGGAAATATTCCTCGTAGCCAAATACCCCCATGACAAACTTCAAATAACCAAAGAATCATTTTGTTTTATTTGCTTGATTACTTAATCTCCTTTCCAAACCAAGTTGCAAGTTAAGTTAAAAAAAAATATGAAAGTCGCTCTTCTCCGTCCTATCTCCCCACTGGAATAATCATGGAAATATTTTTCGTACCCAAATATCCACCCCTGCTAAAATTGAATCCATTTGCTTGATCATTCCTCGAGTTTTGCAACAAAAACTACATGAAAGTCCCGCTATTCCTTTCCCAGCTCCCAATTGGAAGGAGGGGTTTCAAAATTTTATCGTATACAAACACGCTTCAATGAAAAATATGGTTTTACTTGCTCCATTAAATCTCGAGATTACGAAACGTTACTGATATCCAAAATTCTTACCATGCAAATTTGATTCCCTTTCCTTGATTATTTCTCTAATAGTTTTTTTTTTAATTTATAATCTTTTTTTTTATTCTTACTATACTGGCTCTTGAGTATCAATACAAAACAAAAACGTTTCGATAAAGCTCTTCTTTACATTAATTTTTTAATTTAGCGTAAATAATTTGTTTAGCTTACAAGTCACTTAAGTTTCGTTTCGGAATTGAGACCATCTCAAAATTAAAGAAATTTTAGCAGTCTACCATTAGCATTACCCAAAATGAAATCTGTTTGGCAATATTTTCAAGATTACTGAAAGCTACAAATTTTTTCATGCTGCAAAAATAGAAATCTGATATCCGCATTTTCACTAGGTTCGAAATTAAGAAAACAAGATAAGTAATTTGCATGTCAGCATGTCATATAATAAAATGGAGCTTGGCAAGAAAACAAAAATTTGAAAAATATAAAAGCGAATGAAATAGTTTTAAATATTATTCACTTTTTCATACAACTTAAAACGCATTATCTTGACCCATAAAGCTTGATGGGTTGAAACCCACCTAACATGAAATCGTATTAGAAATTATTATGACATTTTTAATAACGTTCGTAAAGACGTTGGTATTTACTGATTTTCTGTCATTCATTTACGACAAGCTTTACCCAAAAAGTTGATTCGGATAGCAGTTTAGTCAATTCGTAAATATGCCTTAAAAAAATTGAGAATATGCTAATTCGACATTAAAGATTAGAGCTATCTAAAAGTGAGGGGTCTTTTTTAAGGGAATCATACAGCACTTTAATCAAAGTGAATCATGAACATTATTTTTTTTATTTGAAAACTTTGTTGAAAGTAATCGGACATCTCAAGTCAATATCGGGACGGCAGGATATTTTTGAAAAAAATCGCTTCATTTTACGACAGTGTAAGAAGTTTACAAGTTTTCTTTAGAAGTGCAACTTAAAAAGTTCTAAATTTGTAACCAACCATTTCAGCTTCAAAACTAATTTATTTTATACTAGCTGAGCACACCGGCTTGCCTACACCTTCCAAACATAAATGTAATTTTTAAAAATTTATTCAAATTTAGATTTTTGTAAGCATTTTTTTAAATCAAACCTCATCATAGTTCAGAACCAACAACTTTGAAATAAGAGCTGCAGCTGGAGTTTCGAATTGTAATTCAAAGATGGTATATATTATTTACTGAAACTTGATCTCTAAACTTGTTTTTCAAGATCTGAAAATTGTACTCTGTTTTTAAAGCTTCATAATAACTTAAATAATGTCAAAATTTATGGATTCTCCACCTTTTTTCCCAAAGTGAAGAGTTACGAACTTCCATAAAAAACATTTGTCACATCTATTTTTGAGTTATGCCAAATATCCGTACGCAAAAAAACCCTCTTTCAAAATATTGTCCCTTCTTTGAAAAGCTCTTTATCTTAAACTTACATGGGTGCTCCCCCCCCTTTCTATTATTTTACCCCCAGTGCTTGAAGAAGGTAGGCTGATTTACCCGGCTCGATTTTACATAAATTTCTTATTGAAAGAAAAAGATTCGCATATTGGAATTAATTGCATATTGTACTTTATGGAGATAGAATTTTGAAAACCAATCAATAGCTTGAATCGGGAAAGTTTTTTGAGTATATTTCTAATATTCTGTATTATGAGCACTTCCAGCTCCTGATTAGCTTTAGGGGTTTATTTTTTGGAGTTGTAAAAATATAAGCTTTAAAAATTTCAAAAAAAAAAAACGATGAAATGGATTTTTAATAACCATTTTCAAACAGCCTCGCCCTTCGAAGCTATTTGAATATCTATCCTTTTTGCGCCAAAATTATGTTAAAAATGTTTCGCCATATGCCAAACTCGTGGACTTAAGACATTATAGAAGTTTTCCTAAACAGCACTTTTCATGTAAGCATTATGTAACTAAAAAGTTCGATGTTTTTCAGAATTATTTAAAATAAAAAGCTCCCATTTTCATTTCTAAATTCGTTTCAGTTGTGTATTTGGGTCAAAGTAACCATTTCTAGAATAAAATATTTTTTTTAACAAAGAAAAGTTGAACGTTTGAACATGCTCTATGCTCTAGTGTTCCTTGAATGAAAATTCTTTCGGAAAATGAATTCCCTCACTTTTGGTCAATAAAAAATCAGTTTATTTCACTGATATCTTTCCCTTATGCACACTTGAGTCATTTCTTATCGAATCTTAAGAAAAAGCTCTTGATAAGTTCATGTGTCGGATCGGATTTTTTGTTCTTCTTTTAATTTAAATGGCGCTTGATAAAACTTAAGTTAAGTACATTTTACATGTTCAACAAAATGTCTCCGATCTACCTCTGTAGAAAACATCTTATTCATATTTCTGTTAGCAATATGATTCAACAATAACCTTGTAGGCGAAATTGGTTAGAAAATTGTATGTAATTTTTTGGGTCACATCAAGGCGTCATTCATAACCATGTGCTGTACAAATGAGCTAGGAATCAAGTAGAAAAAAAATCACATCAAGGCTTCATATCGCCACCACGTGCATTGAAAATATGCTTTGTTGAAAAATACGCGCCAAAATATTCCCACTGATCAGAATGCTATGCCATGGTTACTATCCTTTCGCGACGTACATATGTTCGTGACGCCTTGACCTTGGAGACGAAAAACAAACCGCCGAAAGGAAAAAAAATCTCGAGAAAATGGATGTCATGACTTTAATTTGTTTCGATAAACTTCAAATTTTATATGGAAGCCCCCCTCCCTTAAGTCGGATGGGGTTTTAACTATTATAGAAACCATCTCCGGCCCCAAAAACCCTCAGATGCCAATTTTGACGATGATCGGTTCAGTAGTTTCCGAGTCTATAGGGAACAAACAGACAGACCAACATTCATTTATATATACAGTGAGGGGCAAAATAAAGTGTCCAAATTATTTTTTTTCAATTTCTTTTATTTTTCTGGTTAAAATTAAACGAAAACACATCGTAATCATTTTTTAAATATTGTTTATTATGTTCTTTTCAATTTTTATTAATGTTGCGCTGGTAAAAAAATAAAGTTTTTCTGATAGAAAAAAAAACAGTTAATATTCCAAAAAAAACAGGGGCAAAATAAAGTGTCCACATCGGTACAGCTTCAAAAAATTCAAACTGAAGGCAAACAAGAACGATTTAATAATGGGTTTAGCCTCCTTCGGCCTTCAACACCTCCTACAAGTGCTTCGGTATACTTTCAACAAGGTTGTGCAAGTGTTGTGGGTCGAGTTCCTCCCACGCATGCTCCAAGGCATCAAAATAAGTATTTTTAACTTGTCACACCAGTCTTATCAATCAGAGCATCGAGGATGGCCCACAGATTTTCGATGGGGTTCAGATCAGGACTTTGTGGGGACCATTCAAGGGGTTTGATGCGGCAGAAATGGAAAAATACCTTCGTCAGATTGGCCGTATGCTACGGATCGTTATCCTGCTGTAAAACGAAGCGCTCTTCGAGGCCCGTCTTGATGAGGGATACCTCGAGGTTTTCCCGCAGGATATTGCAATATGACTCAGCTGTCATGATTTCGTCAATTTTTACCAAATTGCCCACCCCACCCCAAGAAAAGCACCCCCACACCATCACGTTACTTCCTCCGTTGCTCCGTGCTCGATATCAATCGAAAACGCTTACTGAAGAAGATAGTAAGTTGCTATCGAAATACCGGTATCTGAACTTTTCATTTACCGTGGTTGAATTAAAAGGAATTTTCCGATTGCTTTGAAACATTGTTATGGACCGACGAATCCAAATTTGAGCTATTCAACCGGAAGAAGCGGGATCATATGTGGCGCAAGTCGGGTGAGGAGCTCCAAGACCGCCATATCCAAGGAACAGTCAAGCACGGAGGAAGTAACGTGATGGTGTGGGGGTGCTTTTCTTGGGGTGGGGTGGGCAATTTGGTAAAAATTGACGAAATCATGACAGCTGAGTCATATTGCAATATCCTGCGGGAAAACCTCGAGGTATCCCTCATCAAGATGGGCCTCGAAGAGCGCTTCGTTTTACAGCAGGATAACGATCCGTAGCATACGGCCAATCTGACGAAGGTATTTTTCCATTTCTGCCGCATCAAACCCCTTGAATGGTCCCCACAAAGTCCTGATCTGAACCCCATCGAAAATCTGTGGGCCATCCTCGATGCTCTGATTGATAAGACTGGTGTGACAAGTTAAAAATACTTATTTTGATGCCTTGGAGCATGCGTGGGAGGAACTCGACCCACAACACTTGCACAACCTTGTTGAAAGTATACCAAAGCACTTGTAGGAGGTGTTGAAGGCCGAAGGAGGCTAAACCCATTATTAAATCGTTCTTGTTTGCCTTCAGTTTGAATTTTTTGAAGCTGTACCGATCTGGACACTTTATTTTGCCCCTGTTTTTTTTGGAATATTAACTGTTTTTTTTCTATCAGAAAAACTTTATTTTTTTACCAGCGCAACATTAATAAAAATTGAAAAGAACATAATAAACAATATTTAAAAAATGATTACGATGTGTTTTCGTTTAATTTTAACCAGAAAAATAAAAGAAATTGAAAAAAAATAATTTGGACACTTTATTTTGCCCCTCACTGTATAGACTAGCTGATTTTACCCGGCCTTGCTCGGGTTCACAAAAGATATGAATCAAAATGAGTCGTTTGATTTTTCGGAATGTTGGAAGCTTTATATTCATCATTTTAAGAAATTGGGCCCATGTTTGGCCAAGTAAGTTTTGTAAGTCTTTTAAAAGTTTTTATTGAGATTGAGATTCACTGTGTTTATCGATTTCATTTTTTTAGAAGAAGCTTATAGTTTTAAGGATTATGAATTGAATTTCAAAATAATTTCCTTCTTCTCTATCACAAAAAACTTTAATCTCTTTTGGAGACTATCCCACTTTTCAAGATGGATGATCTCCCTGTACAATGGTAGGGGAAAGTCGGGTAAAACGGACACAGCGGGTAAAACGGACACTTTCAATATTTCGAAAATTACAATGTTTCGCACAAATCTAATGATGGGAATATGTTCGTCTAAGTGTATCAACACTTTCGAGACCCTTTGCTTATTTATAGCAAGCAAGGTCCCACAATAGTAAACAAAACAAACAAAAACTTTGAGGATCCATTATCTGATGTAATTTTCTCTCCTTATAAAATAGTTCATAACTCGCAAAATTTTCGAAAATTTCAACCGTTTTCAAAGGTAGAGTGATTATTAGGCTTCTTTTTAACCATTCGGAGGAAAATCTGCGAATTTCAGTCCAAGGGCTTAAACAACAAACGTTTTGAAAAAAAAGTAGCAAAGGCGGGTAAGACGGACACCTCAATGTCGGGTAAAACGGACACATAAATTTCTCCAGGTATTTTAATTTTTTCATCGGTTTGTTCCTCCATATGCCTTCAGAAGACCTTGGCAAGAGCAATTGTCGGTCGAAAAGCACTCACAATCTCAAACAGGCCATAAAAAATGTAAAAACATGATCTCCGGTGAAGAAAGCGCCTATAAAATATGAAATTCCGAAACCACACGGTTTCGCTTCTGGACTCGGACCTGTTGGTTCCATTTTGGTTGAAAAACGTTTTCAAATGCTTAACTCACAAAAATATCTAATTTTTCAGCAATTTTTGCGGCAAAATGTACCTTTTCTGAGCAGTGTCCGTTTTACCCGACCATTTTTGAAAAGTGTAATTTGCAAGCATGTTTTGAATAGCTATAAAAACAGTTTTGATGAAGGAAATTTACTAATTTCAACGGTTAATGCGTTAGCAAACAACCTAAACTGCCCATCTGCACGAAAACTGCGATGAAAAGAGCAATATCTGATTTTCTATTGCGATTCTACCTTAGGGTGTCCGTTTTACCCGACTTCCCCCTATATTTAAGTTTTATTTAATTAAAAATTTCTAAAAACACTTCCAAACCTTGTTGAACCATGTTTAAGACTCATTTGGCATGTTTTCAATTGTATGTGTGCTTTTTTCGCTTTTTTAATTTAACACTGTTTTTCTTAAATGTTGAAAGTTGCACTAAAAGTTTCTTGGAGTTATCGAAAAGAATTATCTCTGAACCGAAATAACCATTTAAATGTTATGAAAATGGTCTTATTTGAGTTCCATTAATTATTTTGAAGAGTGATCAATGTTAAAATTCTTTGAAATCATTTGTTTGAACTCGCATTACCAAACGGTTTTTTTTTCAAAATTGGATGGTAGAATTGAACACATTGATGACCAAAAATAAATCAAAAAGTATAAGGTCAATGAATCTTATGATTTTTCCTTTCTCTATAACGAAACCTAAAAAATTGAAAATGGTTGGTTGAAAGCTGGAGTTCATGAAAATCGGTTAATTAGTTTTTCAGCATTCAGTCCAAATAGTTATTCAGCTGAAGAAGCCAATCCACTGTTGACTGTTCAGTTCACTGTATATCCTTGTAAACTCTCAAAGCCCCCCAGCGGGGCGGTAGGCAGCACATTGAAAATCACTAAAATTTTAGTCAATACATTCTTTACAGGATAGTTGTATTTTTCAATACAAAATGTAGGCTCATTATTGCATCCAAATATCTCGTACCGGTACCACGTGTTTTGAACAGTAGAAGGAAAAAACACCCGCCAAAATTTTACCTTTCAAATCTTTGATGCTCAGCAAGCTTTGATTTCCTCTCCAGTCCGCGTGAACTCTTGATGGTCGTTTCTAATGCCCGGCTCATGGTGATGGTGAAAACAACCCCGCCAAAGGGAAAAAATTGGTTCTGAAAAATGGGTGCCATAACTTTTGGTTTGTGGGAAAAAAACGAAAGTTCTATGGGAGGGTCCCTTTTCTCAGGTGGGAGGGGCTCGAAACTATGGCTAAAACCTTCCCATGGTCCAAACACATAACTGTACCAAAATTCAGGCTGATCGGTTAAGCGGTGTCGATTTGTATAAGGTACATACAAACAAACATATATAGTCCAACTCATCTTTATATATTAGATTAATTAAACAAATCAACAATCTGGTTGCCATGTTATAGATGTTTACTACTCACGATAGTCAACAGAATGATCAATAAAAAAAATCAAAACCCAAAATCCATTACTTGACTTAGTGACCTTAGGTGACCTCAAGTTGACTACCTAGCATTTACTAGATTAATTAAAAAAAACTTTTATGTAATGGTAAATATGAAATACCTTTTCTACAAAACCTTAATTTTAGCATCAATTTTATTTTGTGTGACTTAATCCTCTCGATGCTAAACTCTAAATAAGCGTTTTGATAAATTACACAAATCGACAAAATTCAGGTTTTTCCTAGGTGTAAAGATTTGAAGAGCTAATTTTGATCAAATTGAGTGCCCTAAAGAAGTTTCTACGCTTTTCTGGCAAATAACAAAAACTAGAAATGATTGACAAAATCAGAGATGGAGTTATAAATTAAATTTTATAAATTTGATTAATCAAAATTTAATGACTTTTTAATTGGGAAAAAATTTCCTTCTGAATGTTTCAAAACTAATTTTTTCATCTGCATATTTTGTTTTAATTTTCAAATAAATTAACTAAATACTTAAGTCCTTAATTGTTTTTAATAAGTTTGTCTGTGTTTTTTAAACCTGCCACAGATAATTTATAAACCTATTATAAATTAATTTGAAACGTTTTTTTAATCGACCATGTTTTTTTATCAAATCTTTAAATTGTTTGAAAAATTCTTCGGAAGTGGAAACTTTGGAATACAATATTTACATCAAAGCTTGGAATTCCTTATTTTTATTTTTATCAGTTTCTTATTGCTCCTTAAAATGAAAAAATTAAAAAATACCAACCTATATTTTGTCCTAATAAGCTATCAATGAAAAATTGAAACAAACAAAATTAACACTATGAATTAAAAAAAAATAACTTAGCACTCTTGAAATATAACTAAATAGTTTCGTCCTTTAATCAAATTTAATTTAATAAATTATGTGTTTTGAACAAATTCTCTTAAGTTCTAATGGGTATTTTTTTTCTTACCTAGAATGCACATTTCAAACCGTTTATTGATTTTTTTCCAAATTCAAGAAATTATCGCCTTTTTTCCAAAAAAAAAACCCTTCTATGAAGAAAATAAATGAAAATAAGTAGATCAATAGTTAACTATTATCTTTTATCATTTCCATAAACAGTTTTTAATGATGATCGCGATCATTTTTTTTTAACAACTCGTATTTCTTTCAAAATCTGGTATATAATTTTCGGTATTCTTATTCTGTGCATTGATTATTGTGTTCAAAGTTTTAAATTCTGGTTTTTATGGTGGTTCAGAAATATAGATTTTAAATATGTACTACTACACTGCTCAAAATTTCTTAATAAAGAGCATATTTCAGCATTCTTTCATAATAAAGAGCATATTTTTGTTTAGTTTGTGTGATGGTCATGATTAGGAAGATGGTTTTAGAAATTTATTTCCTTTTCTATTGTGCGTTTTAGTATTTTTATTATTTCTAGCTCAATTGAATTTCGGAACCCACACATCCCCCCTCCCTAAAAATGGATCTTTCACTCGGGCCTGAATACTAATATTTCTCTAAAATTGTCCAGCATCTTTAAAATTTGATTTTTTATGTATCAAGACCCAGTGCTTTTGCCTTTATGAAAAAGATGATAAAGAAATCCTTTAGGTTATAGTTTTTGGAAAAAAACAATAGGATTTTATGGTTATAGTATCAAGCTTTTGTGAATTTTTCAGCAGAAAAAAAGAGGTTTTAGAGGATAAATAGCTTAGCTTAGCTTGATTAACTACTCACATCCACCTTAAACCGTAAAACCCGAAGTGCATGGTTGTAGAAAATGTATGAATTGCTTGTTAGAAAAACATATTGTGATAACAATCACTTCGAGGTCCACGATCGCTGGCGTGGCTCAGTAGAACAAGTTCCACATTGCCAATGGTTGCTACTCCGTGATTGACCGAGGCCATCAATTTTAATCAGAGGTCAAATGAATGGTGCTTGGGATTAGCTGCTCATTCACACTGCACAAAACTGATGCTCTCTCTTTTAACGCCAATAACGGCGCCGGCCACGTCCTAGTAGTCAATAGATAGATTGGAAGAAAGAGAAAAGGATGAAAGATCTATTTTGTGCTTTAGGACCGAGGTTACCTCTGCATCCTAGCAAAACAATTTTGGTTGGGAGGGGGTTGGAGGAATTGATTGGGAGACACTTTTGACTAGTGTTACGGTGAACCTAAAAAATTATTTTCCTTACTCCTATTAGTTCCTGTTGAAAGCTTTCAGCATCTCAAACCGTTGAACCCGAAATGCAAAAAAAAAAAACTGTTTAAATGACAGATTAAAAACAAATAAAATTATTGAAATTTTTAATGATATGCAATGAAAAAAGACATTTAGAAATCCACGATTGTTGGTGTGGTTCGGTAGAATAAGCTCCACGTCACCAATGATTGCTACTAAGTGATTGACAAAGATCTTAACAAAGAAATTCAATATGTTCCAATTTCAATAACTGACAAAATTTGACAATAAAACATTTCAAAACCAAATGACTTGTATTGCAAAAAAACTGTTTAGCAAAATAGTTGTTGTCTGTCAAGCTTTGTTGTTTCATTCATTCACATTTTTAATTACAATTCATCAAATCAATCAACAAATTAATTCACGAATCATTTTACATTATTGAAAATCATTGACATCATTTAAGTTAATTAAAGGAGTTTGTGTCGGGAGTTTGATATGTTTTCTCAGAAATAACTTTAAAAAGTTGAAATACAGTTTTTTTTCAAACCCCATAAATAAAATAAGATAAACATGATGTCGAAGGAACTTTTCGGGCTATTCATAACATAAGAATAATGTTGCATCATTTATCACAAAACCACAAAAAATACTTAGCTCTTAGATTTTTTTCGGATTTCCTAGAACTTTGTGACGACCTTCTTAATCTTCATCCTACCGTTCTTCATTCTTGAATTTCATAAATCACGCACGCGTTGTGTATTTCCCTCGTTTGGTTGATACCGTAATACTTGAGATTCCTTTCATCGGCATTCTGATAGCTTCCCAATTCCACGTCTTGTGCGAAACGCAGCTAAGGATGCTTCCTTCCTTTCTCCCAGGAATTGATCAGTTAAATTACAAACACTTTTTACAATAAAATATTTTTTCACTACACATTTCTTAAAAATTTCCATCCTCAAAACAGGTCTGTCACTTTCAGGCACCGCCTACCGAGTCCAAAAAGAGGTTTTAGAGGATAAATGTGCTAAAACTTTTCTTTTTTGAAGGTAATTTTAACGATTTGAATCAGTTTCTATTATTGATCTATCCTTTGATTTCAAGAAATCATACTAAAATATCCGTTATCCCACAGAAAAGTAACAGACATGGTAAATCACTATTCGCTGTCTTTTATTTTTTTTTTTTTCATTATCATTAACATCAATTTTTTCTAGCCAAATTCATAAAAAAAGTTTTTCCCCAAATTTTGTCTTGATATACCCCATTTTACGGTATTCCAGAAAAGTCTTTCACTATCGTACTTTTTACCTGGTAGCTCCATCATGCTTCATTCATCCGTGAACACCAAAGCTCATATTTTTATTTTAAATGTTTCACCGAGATACAACCGATTCACGGTGATGATAAAAAAATTCTTGAAGAAGCCGAGGGCTTTTCACCACAAATCAGCGTTTGTCATTTGTATCTTTCATCATTTTTTTTTTCAGCCAAATTTAAAACGCTACGTTAGTGCTGACGAAGATGGAAATAGACAGAATGGGCGCCAAATGCTGAATTGCATTCCATGGATCACCTTGGGTGCGTTTCGCCTAAATGGCGGGGCTCATGAAAATCGCAGGCGGTTCCTTGCCTCGTCAGCTAGATTTTTTTAGACAAGCTATTTTAAAAATGGTCACCATATTATTGGTTGGTATTATTGGTTTTGGTCACCATATTATCCATATTTTCTTTTGAATTTTTTTCGTGCAGAAATAGTTTTAAATTTAATTTAGAAACACCTATTTGACATTTTTAAATTTTTTTTTCATCTACGTTTCTCAGATCCTAAAAACAAAAGAAAACAGCATTTGACTTTTTAGTCCAAATAAATGTTTTTCATCCTCTTTCGAAGAAATAACTGCTACCTTATTCATTTCGGATGACGAAATTAGCTTTAAAAGCGCTCTACAAAGTGAATGAAATGTCATTTCCGAGGACGAAAAAAAGAGCGCCACTTTTACGGAATAGAATGTCATTGACACCCAAAAGGAAAAAAAAGTAGAAGGAAGGAATGAGGAGCAGAAAATCCGTTTGAACCGTGGTGGATAAATAATGGCACAAATGCTCACCTCCACCTTTCGAAGGTAACAACAACACCCACTGTCATTAGAACGTTCGGTTATCAGCTTTATAACTTCATTTGAAGGCACGATTCTTTTTTTTTTCTTCGTTTGCTCCAACATGTATCCTTCAGGTCGCATTAAATGTGTCACCTTTGTTCGGGTTGAAACCTTCTCGTAAACATTCTGGAGGCACGCACGCCATAGAGCCAGTAAGCCAGCCAGCCAGCCAGCAAACCAGCCAGCCAAGTCCCAACAATATTAGCCGATTTGATAAGGTGCCTCTAGAGAGAGAGAGAGGAAGGCATATGTTGGTACAAAGAGAAAGACGTTAGCATGTTGAGGGATTGGATTCATTATATTAAATACTTCCGCAACAAACAAAGAAGGTTTCAGAAAGGTGCCTCATTGGATGGGTGAAGGCATGATGAGACAAAAAATTTTAACTGGAAAAAAGGTGTTCTTTAAAATAGTGTGATTGTGTTTTGACAATAGTCCAAATTACTTAATAACCCTTTAATGCATGAATTTTTGTTAAAATGAGCACTGCAATGATTCAGTGAAATAAGATAAGATTTAAATCGACTAACACAACAGGATTAAAGCCGTTATATTGAATCTTATAAAGTTATGACACTTTGGAATAAAAAATGTTTAAACTGTTAAATTAAGTTCATAAGGTGCAAGTAGATTAAGGTGACCAGATTGCCTAGTTTTATCCGGACTTGCCCTAATATTTCATACAAAATTTGACACAAGTCTGGTCTGGCCCGGTTGCCCAGATTTTTTTGAAAAAGTCCGAAATTTACCATGGATCATCTTAAATCTTGTTTATTTGTTTATTTGTGTAAAAACATCAACGGACCACATGTTGATCCTAATGATAACTTAATAAAATAATGAGTTAAAAACTAGTTAAATCTACAAAGTTCTCGAAACCATTAAAATTTTTCTTCGGAAAGTAGTCCTTGAAGCGTCGAAGTCGAAGTACTCGGCGAAGCGGTTGAAAGTTCTCAAAATCCCAATAAGAGCGCTGTTGGCTCCGTAGTTATTCAGCCGGATGGGAACATAGAGCTGTAGATTTTGGTTCCTTAATCCTCGGGGTCGCACACTGAGAGGAATAGCCTCCAGCAGCATGGGAGCGTCAATCCTCGACGCAAGGAGATCCACTACGACTAGAGCACGTGCAGCGTTACGACGAATTTGAAGCGTTCTGGTAAAATGGGCACCAAACTGCAGATGCATATTCAAGCGTTGAGCGAACTATGCTGCAATACAAACTTTTTAGGCAGTACACATCTTTGTTACGCGAAATAAGAAGCCAAGACTTCTAGACGCTTTATCGACGATGTAATTCGTATGAGTCTTAAACTCCAGCCGGTGGTCTAGGATAACGCCCAGATCTTGATGTGGTCCACCCGGGCGATGATTTCGTTCCCAAGAGTGTACTCTGCATGAAGAGGGTTCCGCTTGCGAGAAAAAGAAATGACCGCACATTTGCTGTGGTTCAGAGGCAAGCAGTTGGTGTCACACCAGTGAGCGAAGGTGTTGAACTGCCTTTGCAAGAGATCGATATCGTCTTGGCCATTGATGGTGTGGAAAAGTTTGAGGTCGTCGGCATACGCAAGTTTTGGGCCGTCCAATAGAGTGAGAACATCGTTAAAATAGATGACAAAAATTATCGGTGTCAAATGGCTTCCCTGGGGCACACCTGAACAAGCAGAGAATTGTCTTGAAAAGTAATTTCCAGTTTGCACAGATAACCTTCGTCCCGTTAAATAGCTTCGAAACCAGTCCAGTAGGGAACCACAGAATCCTAAGCGTTCGAGTTTAGCAATAGCAATATCGTGATTTACTTTATCGAAAGCAGCAGACAGATCAGTATAGATGGCGTCGGTTTGTGACTTCATGGTGAAGCTATCTTGCACGAACGATGTAAAAGTCAGCAAATTTGTTGTCGTGGATCGCACTGAACGCAATGTTTATTATACCATTGCGCTCCTAGTCATCGGATCTGGAATGTTTTGAGTTTTGACAGTACTTTGTTTTGGAATGTTTTCTCTATCAGTGCATTTGCGATTCGTTTTGTTTCAAAAATCGATCGGCAGGTTCATACCAAGCGTCATAGTGGAACTAAGGATCAAAAACTGCATTTGAAGATGTTCAGCACGATCACCTGGTTGGAGTGATGTTCCCGGCAAGTTCAAATTCGTGTTTGCCGATAAGTTTGCAAGAAAGAGCTTTATCTGGAAAGGTATTTGCAGCTGCGAACGAAAACCTTCGGTTTTTGTGACAAACAAGACCATAGACTCCAAGATGTACAAGGAGGAGTGCCTGAGCAAACGTATTCTTCCTTACAATTTCACCCTATCAAAAAATATTGGGCAATTGTCAAGTAGAAGATGAAAAAGAATGCTGGACGACTCGGGATGCAACAGAGATGAAGGGATTGTGGAAAAAAATTGCCACTGAGGTCAGCGAAAGGGTGTCCAAACTATAATATTCGACGAAAAGCTCGAAATTTCATCAAAACTACATCGGAATAATGTTTTAAATTATTTTTCCTTTGAAGTGCTATAAAAAAACCTACATTTAGAGTACAAATTATCTTTTATTTCGTTTACATAGCTTCGAGATAGACTAAGATTTCCAAAATATTTTCAGTACCCACCCGGGCCGAAAAAATCCGGGTAATTTTTTCTAAAAACCTGGAAAAATTCAGACATTTGATTTCAAAATTGTCGACCAAAATCCGGGCAAATTTTGTCAAAGCCTAGGAATTATTCATCAAAAATCAATATAATAAAGATGAAAAAAAAATTTTGTTTTCACAATTTATCAGCAAATATAAAATCGTATATTAGGCTTTTAAAAAATCATTCATGATCAATTTTTAGAAACATGCTAAAAAAATTCGTTTTGGACGCACAAATAAAGGATTTCTACAAAATAATTTGTTTTCAAGCATGATTTTAGAATGAAAATGCGAATAAACCAGGGAAAACACATTGTCATATGTGTCGTTCAAAGTGAATGTGCATGCTGACTTTAAAAGCAAAGCATTAGCCACTGAGACGTGGCCTGTCGGAATTCGCTTTAGAGAATTCACTGGCACTAGTGCAAGTGCGGTTTTTTGGGCACCGAAGCAGCAATTGTTGACAGCGAATCCAACTGCTCAAACAACTCCTTAGATAACTCAGACACAATAGTTGCTGCCCCACTGTATATTCGACCCTAGATCCTATTCCAACGCCATTAATGAACGTTCTCTTCTGTTATACACATGATGGAAAGGACGGTTTCCTAAAACACACTCCATTTCTATAAGAGCATTCTCTTAGAGCTACACTGACGGAGCACACATCACTCATGTAAATGAGTGTCGAACATTTAGTTTTCGGAAAGCAAGAGAACTTAGAATATAACGGCTAATTTCGGTAACACTTCGAGAACGCAAATATTCTCATTCGGTTTGTCCTGCCGAGATACCTAGAGGCAACGAATACGAATGCGTACATGCGAAATCAGTTTGAATCGTACGCTCGTACGGTGTGCTCGCACTTTATCCCCGTCTTTTTTATATGCGTGCTTTCAATCGTAGCAGTCGACTTCTCCAGGCAGGTAAACACGCGTCTCGAAGGGAAACATACGATTCGGATTGTGTTCGTGTGTTTCTCTGGAGGACGTGTCTTAGATTATTTCGAGGCACTCACCCGAGGCAAGCGTATGGTGTCTTCCTCTCTGCCGATTAGATGATGCAAAATCGTTAGAGAGATCAATACGATCCCTCTGTCGATTTGAGTTCATGTTTACTGGGCGGTTTAGCGCTTGTGTTTAGCGAGTGTGGGTTCCACACCTCTTTGTGAGGCTTGGCTCTTGCGCTTATGAGCGACACCTCAGGAGTCGTCCGAAGCCTGGTCCTCAAGTAGAATCTGTTGGAGATCTGGATTTTGATTTTAGTAAATGTATTTACGATCTGGATTCAACCGATTGGGAATCCCTAGAAGCTGCCGACAATGTTGACTCCGCTCTTGATGCTTTGTATGGAAAAAAATTATGCAGTTTTAAGACAAAACGTACCGTTGAAGCGCCCAAAAAGCCTCAAATCTATGAGGCACGCGTGGTGGGACTCCGAACGAAGGGTGCTGGTCCAGATAACATACCTCCCGCATTTTTAAAACTATGTGCTGCACCTTTAGCTGTCCCGATTTGCAGAGTTCTAAATCGTTCAATCACAGAAAGATCGTTCCCTAGAGCATGGAAATTTGCCGCTATCTCTCCAATACATAAATCGGGAAATGTTCACAGCGTGGAAAACTACCGTCCTATTTCGATTTTGAACTCCATCTCGAAGATTTTTGAAGTCTTGATGCACGAACGGTTATATGCTGCCGTTAAATCTTTAATCTGCGAAGCTCAACTTGGTTTTGTGAAACAAAGGTCGACCGTTACCAACCTGATGTGCTACGTAAGCTCATTGAGTAACTGTATGGAGAAAGGTTGTCTAGTCGATTCTATCTACATTGATTTTGCGAAAGCATTCGACCGCGTTCCGCATAAAATACTAATTGGAAAGCTGGATTGTATAGGTTTCCCTGATTGGGCACTTGACTGGATTGCGTCGTACTTCAACGACCGTCATGCTTTCACGAAAGTCAACAGCTCACGCTCGAGAACATTTGCCATCCCTTCAGGTGTACCTCGAGGAAGCCATCTCGGGCCTCTTCTCTTCATAATCTTTGTTAACGATCTCTGTGCAACTCTTCAATCCGATACGCTAATGTATACCGACGATCTGAAGTTTTTTCGAAAGATTGTAAGCACTGTAGACTGTCTCGCCCTTCAAGCTGACATTGTCTCGTTAGAAAACTGGTGCCGAATGAACGGAATGCAGACCAATGCTAAAAAGTGTACCTTAGATCATCAACTTTACCCGTTCACGAAACATGATCAGATTTGACTATTTACCAACTATCAGGTTTATGCTTGGAGAATTTAAATTTTATTCTTGACCTGGGAGTGAAAATTGATTACAGACTTACTTTCTCCGAATACATTGCGCTTACTTCTGCAAAAGGATTTGCTGCACTCGGGTTTTTGCGCCGGAACACCGAAGGTTTCGACGACGTATACGCACTGAAATCCATTTATTGTTCGTCAGTTCGTAGCATACTGGAGTATGCCGTCCAGGTGTGGGCTCCTACTCAGATTACACAACGCAACCGCCTAGAACAGGTTCAATGTAGCTTCATCAGATACGCTCTACGGCGTCTCCCGTGGAACGAACCGCTCCGACTTCCGCCGTATGAGCAGAGATGTGCCCTGATATCCTTAACCACACTTGATAAGCGTCGTATCGAATTGCAGCAAGTTTTCGTTTTTAATACCTTGACTCGCCGTGTCGACTCCCCGTACATACTTCAACGTGTCAATATCTACGTACCTACAAGGTCACTTTGACAACGCCAGTTTCTTTGGATACCCTAAAGGGTGATACGGTCAAAATTTGGTCAAGGAAAAACGCGTGTAAATCGGTGAAATCGTTTATATAAAAAATCAAATTAAATTTCTTTTTCAAGTTTAATTAGTATAAAATGCAAGAAAAAGTTAGCCTTCCGCATTTCCAAATCCAAATTGACGGGCCTTACGCTTTACCTTTGCCATCAGATTTTGTACGGCCACCTTGTCCACCTTCTTCGCCGCAGCTGCTGCTCGTCCTTAGCAGTTTTTTTGGTCTTCTTTAGGTTCCGCTTGACAATAGCCCAGTATTTCTCAATTGGGCGGAGCTCTGGCATGTTGGGAGGGTTCTTGTCCTTGGGAACCACCTGCACGTTGCTGGCGGCGAACCACTCCATGGTCTTTTTACCGTAATGGCAAGATACCAAATTCGGCCAAAACAGTACGGAACAACCGTATTTCTTCAAGAAAGGCAGCAGACGTTGATTCAAACACTCTTTCACGTAAATTTCTTGGTTGACAGTCCCGGAAGCTATGGAAAGGCAGCTTTTCAAGCCAAAGGTACAGATGGCTTGCCAAACCAGATATATCTTCGCGAACTTTGACAGTTTCATGTGCTTGAAAATATCTGCTACCTTTCCCCTTCCTTTTGCCGTATAAAACTCCTGTCCCGGAAGCTGCTTGTAGTCGGCTTTGACGTAGGTTTCGTCGTCCATTACCAAGCAGTTAAACTTCTTCAGCATCGTCCGGCTCGTTTTTTGGCTTGATGCACGGTTGTAGACGATACACCCAGCTTATTTGCGGAATCTCGGAGAGAGAGATTAGGGTTTTGCTTGAAACTACCGGCAACTCTCTTTGTCGTCTCAGCGGCTTCCGGTTTTCGATTTTCCTGCGATCCAGACTTCCTGGCTGTCGACAAAGGTTCCCCAAACTCTTTAATTACATTTGTAACGGTTGATTTGGCAACTTTTAGCGACTTTGCCAGCTTTGCGTGCGAGTAGCTCGGATTTTCGCGATGCGCGAGCAAAATTTTGATACGCTGCTTTCTTCCATGGACGGCTCTTTGACAACTGAAGAGTGAATTCCAAAATCAAAATAGGAGAAATTTGATGTCTAGCACTTCAGGTGGCTGACGATCTGTGAAAGCTACAAATCAGTCAGTTTTACATTTCTATTGACACAATGAATGGCTAAATATACAAAGAAGGCTGCCTCCAAACTCGACCTTTTTCGACCTTTTTCGACCTTTTTCGATGAATAACATTTCCATAGGCCCTTCAAAAGTAAAACTCTGTTTTGGTTGGATCTGGTAAGGTGTAATTACTCGTAAACAGAAATTGTCAAGTCAAATATGTTGTTCTTCTGCATAAATTGGACAATTTGCAAAATTTTTCATACCTTCAATCGAATTAAAAATTTTGAGTAGTTTTAAAAGCCAAGCTTCAGGAAACAGAAAAAATAAACAAAAGTAGCCTTGATCTGGCAAAAGGGTAATTCATAGTTTGCACCCACGAAGTTCTCAAAAGTTAAAGTCGATGAACATCTTTAATAGACGCTATTTCAAAAACTTCTGAACAAAATGTAAATAAAACTTGCACATATGACAATTTTATTACTAGACAGCATCACTTAAAATTTTATCAATTTCCATCCATGCATTCAAAAGTTATGTTAAAAACAAAGTGTTGCATTTTTTTTGAATACACTCCTTAGTAAATACTATAGATTTCCATTTAAAATAAAATAAATTCATAAGACTTTTAAAGAAAATGAATTTCTTATAACTTTATAAAAAAAAATATCCTTTTTGAAATTTCCATTTCAAAGAATGTTACTAGAAAATCCATATTGAACCTCATATTCACATAAAATCCCACAAAAGACACTTTTTACAGAATTACAAAATCACACAAATTAAAATCTGTACTTGTACAAGGTTCCATGGACATTAAACTACGTAAGGGAACGCGCAATAAAGTTTTTCCCAGTATCGGCAAGAAAATTTCTGGGTTCGAATCCTGTATGTGGCCGACAGGTAAGATGTTTTTCCTCATATAACTGACTGAAGCTTAGTTCTTTTAGCAATGGGACATTTTCTTTTGCTGATAGCTCATTTACTAGTTGTTGGACATTTTGTTGCCTATAAAATGTACTGTCAGACAGATTTTTTTTTTTTTCAAAATTTAAAATTTACGGGTTCTATAGATGTTTACGATGCAAGAGAAAAAGGAAAAAAATATTTTGCACAGTTTCTTTCAAAACTTATCATTTTCAAATTGATAGCTGACAAAAGCGTTGATTATTCAAAGAATGACTGTGGTGGAAAAGTATGCAAACACTGTCAAAAATGTCCACAAAGTTCAAATCAAGCATTGGGGTGAAGCACATGATCGGCAACTACGGTTAAGGGTCATCAGGGAAGTCAAGTCTCATACCAGCATTTTTAATTTTGAATAAGCGAAAAACTAAGTGCAGATCTCTGAGATGTCCAAAATTTTTTTCTCCGATAAGCTGAAAGTGTTGCCTAGTTATGAGTCATTCAAACCTAACCTCAATTTACATTTTTTCGCTAGTTCCAGAGCTTGTAGGCTGTATAGCCGGTACTGAAGTCATTACTTTTAACATTTTATTCCATCGGTTTGAAACAACCAATTAGATTTTTTTATCATTTCACTATCACTTCACCACAATTATCGCGCAATGGCACGATTTCAGATTCAACCAAAACAGTATATGATGGTGAAGATTTGCAGGGAAAACGATCGTATTTGGATCCAATCTTGCCATAACCCTTAATCAGCATTAAATCAAAATTTCAAATGCAAGTTAGCATTATATCAACACTCATAATGCTTTATAGTTTTATATAAGCAGTATTAATGCATAGAAGCAATAAACATAATTTGCACTTGTGATAGCACAAAATGCACATATAGAGCGACTATATAAAGTTAACAAGCATTAAGACTGTAGCACTAAAACTTCCTGTTAATGCTTATATTGAGCTTTTATAAAGCTTCAACTTGAAATATGGATTTTTCACCTATCTTATCAGCATCTAGAGTGGTCAAAATGGTAAAGGCGCAACTAGGCTGCTGCGGGATCCTTGGTTTGAGACTCATCAAAGGTAGTTCATAATTCAATTATAATCACTTCTCATTTCATAGAACCCTTCATTAAGCAGGCATAATCCTTCATTCAGCATGTTCATTTATGTTGTAGATAACGATTTTATTTTTTTAATTTTTTTTTTCATTTTTATTAATAAAAGAATAATTTCCCACTTTGATTTTCCGGTGTCCTAAGTAAGCATTGTTAATGCTTTTATACGGCTGGCAAAAATGACATTTTGATGGTGTTCTAATTCAGCATTTGTGTTGCATTTTAAAGGCTCTGTTGTGATAGCATTTATTCAGCCTACTATATCGCCTTTTAAGCATTAATTCTGCATTATATAAGCATATAGTACAAAACAAGCATTATTTCAGAGGTACATATGGGAATATAGTGCTTATGATTACTTGAGAACATATCCATTCAATAAAACATTCATTTTGTTACACTGACTGATTAGCAGCTTCCACAGATCGCCAGCCACCACTAGTGAGAGATATCTAATTATTAAATTTCTTTTCCTTGGTTATTTCCGGAACCTCCAGGTGAGACATGCCAACAATATTTCTAGCTGAAACTTGCCCGGTGCCCGCTAAAGAGTTCATTTGGCTGTCCATTGCAATTTTTATCAAATTTCTCATCACAAGCGGTGTGAATATTTTGCCCACGATTTTGCCCCGTATTTTGTTTATTTTTGAAGTGGCCAGGTACATTGTAAATTAAGTCAAGTCTGTGTAGTAATCAGCTAGACGAACAAGTCAATTTATTATATTTTTATTTTTTAATCATTTCCTCAATCGCAATTTCCGGATAGCCTTTGAAAAAAATTTTACTTTAAATTGAAAAATTCCTCGCACCTATTTAAAATATGATTCACTATTAGATTTTCTGAGACTTTTTGAACGATTTATTTACCTTATGAACTTTGGTCGAACTTTGATTATAAGCTGTTTTTGAATCTCCCCTGGTATTCCTAGATTTTCCTAGGTCCTGCCCAAAAATTAAGTGAATGAGCTTCTGTATTGAACGTTATCTCAAAAACCACTCCTCATATGCAAAAATTATTTTATGAAGAAGAACTTCAAAGGCCATGCCACACAGTCATAGGCAAGATCTTGCTTCCGATGGAGGACTCATGCAAACATACATAAAATATTACAACAAAAACTTAAATAATAAAATTAAATAACATGCCCATAAGTTAAAAAATATTTTTTCCATCAAATTCATAATAAAATATGCAAACAAAAGCTAATACCACTAAAAACGATATAAAATTGAAAATATTACAAATATGAAAAAAATTACAAACATGTTTACAAGACTAAATTTGTCCATGTAAAACACATAACACATGTAAAAATATACAGATAAAAGTCTAAAAATTGTCAAATGGATAAAAAATTACACTCAAGGCAAAACCATGTTTTATTTTTCAAACCAAGTTTTGAAAAAAAGTTGAGAAAAAAAGATTTTGGTAACATAAAGTATTAAGGCGTGTTGCTAAAATCGAAAGGAATCAGTATTGTGTGATTTTATTTTATTTTCCTAAATTCAATAACCCAGTGCTTTTCTTATCTAATTGTAGTGCATGAGGAAAAAAAAGCTCCCAAAGAAGCCCAAATTGAACCACCTGAATGAAGCAGTAACACCATTCCCCAAGGGGTCAAAAACCCTCCAAGCCCGAGCCAAACTTTTGCGACGGAACTTGGAAATCGAAGTGTTTGGAACGAGAACGCGACGGACGGCAGAATCGAAAAGGATGGATGGATGGATGAATAACTGAATGGATGGATTGGATGGATGGCTGGAGGTTTATTTAATGGACCTCTGTCATGACACCGATGGGGCCAGTCTGATCCCCAAGTGAACTTACTATACTCTGGGTCCCGGTGGTAAGTTTTCCTTTCTGAGTGATTGGGGAGGGAAAAAAACGCACGTAGCCCAATACCTGTATGTATTAAGTAAGGTGGCGTCCAGGTTGCGTAAATTGACATGAATGTAGGGGGCAGTATCGAACTTTGAGGTTGCCACCCCGAATGGTGTAGATTCGAGGGGCAAAGACTTATTAGGTGATGAGGGGAATAAATGCACTCATGTTGTAATTTAGTACGCAACATGAGCTATAACATAATTAAATGCGCCAAACTGCTACAGCAGGATCGTTTCTTCGCATGCCATTGAAAGGTAGTGCCAGTTAACATGATATTTGAATTAAGTTAAGATTGGTTTAGAATACTTAGATGCTTTACTAAGAAAGCCGTTAGCATTTATAAGCCTTTGAGTTTTTGAGAGTTTTTTTACTGTTTCTTCTTAAAGGAAACTTATTTTAAAGATCTACAAGAAACATGAAATTCTAAGGAAAAAACAAAGCATTTTTGATACGACGAGTATCCAACCGAAAAGGAGTTTTTTTTTGTTCTAGAACGTCGTTTATAGAGTAAGTAAAAAGAACGTTTTCTGAATTACATCATTGATTATACATGAGCTGAAAGGATTCAGTCGAATGAACCATTCTCATGGTGACGATACTTGAACATCAACATCACCATATCAAACTGCTTTTTTTCGGTGAGCCCTATCTGAACAGTTTATCGTCTCTTTATGTTCCCATGTATGTCGCAATTCGTTGCCCCAAAAGACATAAACCGTATAAGTCAACCTGTAGGGATCATTTCGTTTGAAAGGAACGGAAATATTCCGAAAGTAAATTTTATTGAGCAACAGCACATTTTTTTGTTTCTCTTTGGCCGAAAATCGAAAAACTGAAGGTTCGTGAGCGCAAAGAGGCATTTTAGTGCAGTCCCTTCTGGTGGAGCTGCGTGAGGCAAAAGTTGGGGTTGGCTAAAGGCCCTCCAAAGAAGGGACCCAGGAGCAGAAAATTAAGTGTAAAACCGTTCACCGACGACCCGGGTCGTATTCTTAATGGGGTGCCTGAAAAATAAAGGACACAACAGCAACGAGAACGACGACGACGACGATGACGGCAACAGCAACAGAAGCACTAAAAAAATACGAAGTGGAACGCGACCAGCGGGACCCATTAAAAATAAACGCTTACTGGAAAAAGCATTTTCTGCTGAATAGTTTGCTTTCTCCGGGAGTGCGCAACTTTACGTGGCCCTCCTTCTTCTTTCCACTCTATACCAAGTTCTCCCGACATCTTTTCGAGGAAGCAGAAACTTACGGAACATTTGCTAGCAGTGACGGCTTGTGGAAAAGGGATTTAGGAAATATTTTCGGGTTGAAACCGAACCCAGGAGGAAAACTGTCAGCGCTATTTTCAAGACCTTTTAGTAAGTGCCTATGGAAGGATTTGTGCAGAATTGTTTTAACAAATAATAAATATTAATGTATAGACAGTTTAACATTTACAAAATTATATGAAACGCAACAAAGAACAAAATATATGGATTTTTTTAAATAAACTTCCGGTTTTTGCCAATTGGTAAATTATTATTTTCTGTTTATTTGTAGTGCTGATCAGAACATCTGTGTTAAATTTAACGTCCTAATAATCTTTTTCAGTGTGCGATAAGCTCACACATGGATTCTACAACAGCTGTTTCCGATCTGCTGCATCCTCACGATCTTCATTTTGTTTTCGGAGACTACAATCAACCAAATATTGATTGGAACTTGATACCTGCTGGCTACACATGTCCTAACCCAAATTCCTCTGCGCTTTCTGCTTTGAGTTCTGTCCTTGTGGATCGTATGACATTATTAGATATGAAACAAATCAATGCTTCAAAAAATATGAATAACCGCACCCTTGATCTTCTTTTCGTCAATGACGCCGCATTAGAAAAGTGTTCTGTTGGAACAACTACGGAACTATTGGTCCCGATCGACAATCATCATCCAGTAATTATTGCTGAGGTCACCATTGCACCTATAGTACGCTATTACTCTCCCCATGAAGGCCCATCTCTGAACTTTAGAAAAACTGATTTTGACACACTAAACCTTGCGCTTGGAAATATTAATTGGCAATTTCTAACCGAAGCTACCTCCGTTGATGATGCTGTCATCACATTCACTGATATAGTGAATCAACTTATCAATCAAAATACTCCATCACCTCGCGCTCGTCCGAAACCACCTTGGTCCAATCACCTGCTTAAAACTCTCAAGCGTAATAGAGCTAGCGCCCTTGAACGTTACTGTAGAGATAAGAATCCATATTCTAAATCTGCCTTCACGTATGCAAGTAATGAATACAGAAAGTACAATCGCCTATTATACTCTAGGTATTCGATGCAAATGCAAACCAACTTAAAACAAAATCCTGAAAAATTCTGGAGCTTCGTCAATGAAAAGAAAAAAGAAAGCGGTCTTTCTGCTATGATGTTTCTTGCAGATGAAAGTTGTGAAACTACTGCAGACCAGTGTGAATTATTCGCAAAACATTTCTCAAGTGTTTTTTCCACTGAGAACGTGAATGAGACTAAAATTGGGCGAGCATTGTCGTTTGTACAAGCTAACGCACTGAATATTGCTGTGAAACATTGTTCTTTGAGGCAGATTAATAACGCAATAAGGAAACTAAAGCCGTCTTACTCACCGGGTCCCGACGGAATACCACCGATCGTTATAAAACGTTGTGCGGAATATCTCAGCGCACCATTAGCGCTTCTGTTGAATCGCTCACTGTCATCATGTACGTTTCCCCTTCTTTCTTATTCAAAAAGGGAATAAACAGGACATACAGAACTACCGAGGGATTACATCTTTGTGCGCTGGCTCAAAGCTATTCGAGATATTCATTACCCAAAGCATCCTGAGTCAAATTAAAACGTACATTTCTTTTGACCAGCACGGATTTTTTCCCGGAAGATCGATTTGTACTAACCTCACTCAGTTTACATAATCTTGCTTAAAAAATATTTAAAACGGACTTCAAATTGATACGATATACACAGATCTAAAGGCAGCATTTGATCGAGTGAACCACCAACTGCTACTAGCGAAGCTTGATAAACTCGGTGTTTCAAAAGCTTTCATCACTTTGCTAGCGTCCTACCTCCAGAACAGACAAGTAAAGGTTAAATTAGGATCTTATGAATCTACTGAATTTTGCAATCCATCTGGCGTGCCGCAAGGCAGCAATCTAGGCCCGTTACTTTTCTCGCTCCTTTTAAATGATATACTGCTCAATCTACCGAATGAATGCCGCCTTTGCTATGCAGATGACCTGAAGCTTTTCTACAAAATTAAATCCAAAGGGGCTGCACCATACTACAATCTATCATTGATACATTTGAGCATTGGTGCACGATTAATAAGCTGACAATTGGTGTGTCAAAATGTGCTGTAAACTAATGTTATTCATTGGACATACAGAATCTCTGACGCGGCGCTAGAACGAGTATCCTCGTTTAAGGATCTTGGAGTCATTCTCGACGATAAAATAACATTTCGTGAGCATTTGAACGGTCTTATATCGAAAGCCAACAGGAATTTGGGATTAAGAACAAGACTGTCGAAGGAGTTCAAGGACCCATACTGCCTTCGTTCGCTGTACTATTCGCTGGTTCTTTCCTACCTTGAAACAGCTTCAACTGTGTGGTGCCCTCATACAGCATACTAGTCTCAAAGAATCGAAGCAATTCAATCGAGATTTTTGCAGTAGGCCCTATGATTTCTTCCATGGAACAACCCAAACGAGCTTCCAGACTACAAACACCGCTGCCTTCTTTTAGACATGGAAACACTCTACAAAAGGCGTGTGATAGCACGTGCTATTTTTGTGAAAAAGCTGATCAATGCAGAAATCGACTGTCCAACATTGCTTACACAGGTCGATATCAATGTACGCCCTCGTACTTTTAGGAGTTCGGAATTTCTTCGGATCAACTTTCAGCGGACCAACTACGGACAACAAGAGCCACTACGCGCTGTTTAAGGTGTTTAATTGGTTCTACGAGTAAAACAATTTTCACATGTCCACAGAGACTTTCAAATCAAACATAAGAAAATCTCATCCATTACGCAGCTTTACGCATGTAGATTGTTGATGTTTATGATTGTATAGCTTTAAATTACCTTAGTTTGTTAACAATTCATGTAGACTTAGAATGTCAGATGGAATAATAATAATAATAATATACAATAATTTTCAATTGAGTTACGCTTGGTTCTATAAAGTATGTACTAAAAATTGTCTGAATCAATTGAGAAATGAAGATGCCATTCACAATACTTTCAATTTTCGTGGGTTTATGGCAGAAAACAACCACAACCACATTTATTCACCTAACTTAGGATGGGTTTCTTTATAAAAAGTGTTTTTGGACCTTTTGTCCGAATTATAACAATTACAAAAATGCACAAAAATAAGGAAGAAGATTTTTAAATGAAATGTATTTATTACCATCACAAATTCTCGGAAAATTTAAAAATTTTGTTGATAAGATTCAAAACAAATCAGAATCAAAGTTTCAAACCAATTTTATTTCCGGTGCGATTTTAATCGATGGCGATCCTTATTCTGATCTAGAAATTTTTAAGCCATTATTTTTGAAACACCAAAAATTGAATGCAAACTAAAACTTCGTATAAATATATAATTTGAAGCTTTGAAAATATACATTGTAAAGAATAAGATTACATAAATTACAAAACCAGATTTTAAATAAAATTAAATCCATATTCTTAAGTATATTTCAGAATCTGATAGAAAATAAGATTATGATCAAAAATTGTTTATCACAACTAAAATAATTGTTAATCACACTGGTTTACAGCATTTTTGAACTTAGTAAGCTGAAGATCACTTTTTATATGAAATCGGACGCTGAATCCGATAATTAAATTAAAAAATCTGAGTAAAACAGATTAAAAACTAAACAATTTGAAATTGCTTATTTGATTATTCAAACAAGATGAAGGTCAAATTTGAGCAAGATATCTTTAAAAAAGTTGTTTAAAAGAACGATGATGTTAAACCCTAAAGCATACTATACTTTCTACCACACGTATCCACACGGTCAGGCAAACTTGAACAAATTTTAGGCATTATACAATAACGAAAAATAGGAAAAAAAATAATTTAAAATTTAAAGTTTTCATTGAATCACAGCAGCATTGCGAATCGTATTTAAACAAAATTTTAAGTTTATTTTGAAATTAAAAAAAAAACGCTCACAAAATATTTAAATTTTCAAAGTGAAATTGGAGTTTTTTTGATTCAGCAAATAATTTGAGTAAACCCCCGAAAATCTGAGAATTTTTATCAATATTTGGGAATCAAGGCAAGATTTGACTTATCTCGATTTTTTTTTAGATTAATGGACAAGTCTGAGTATATCAACAAAATCTGGAATAAGAAATGATCAAAGTTTAAAGCTGAAAGTGACTCGGATACACCTTACATGTTTAACTGAAACCATAAGTTTTCGTTGTTGATTGTGTAGCTTAACAGAAGTTTTGAAAATTTTATAAATTGTCCAACATAATTTAACAAATTTGATAAGTCTGTGATTGTATAAATTTTTTTATAAACATTCTAACTATTCAGCCGAATACTTAGCTCAACTATTCGGTGTGCCAAATAACGGTTTTTGGCGGTATACAGAGTTGTACCAAATATCTTAAATAATGATTTTTTTTTTTATTTAATGCTCCCGCGCCAATCCTCCGGTGCATAGGGCCGTGGTAATAGACTTTCACTGTTAACGATCCAACGATCAAATCATGATGATGAAAATGTATGATAAAAAAGATCTACAGTTTTCAAAAATGTGGGACGACATTAGTGCAGACAATTAAATTTTTTTTTTATTTCATTAAACAAATTCAAGCTGAACCAAAAACCAAAAAATTGTAGATCGGATAGCTTCTCAATAAGTGTTATAAAAATAACAAACTCCTATTTTCACATATTCTTGCACAGTTTTTGACTCTATAATTGAAACAGGATGTTTTCCAGATTGTCTCAAAGTGGCAAAACTTATTCCAATTTTTAAATTAGGTGATCCAGAAGATGTCAACAATTACATATTGACAAATTTCTTAGCTGAGCGTCTTCAGCTAAGTGTTTGAGATATTACTATTCTATTCTATTTTGTTTAATAATAGAGGATTTTAACCAGCTTGGTCATTCTTCCTCTAGATATTACTAGCAAACAGAATTATGAGTCTCCTCAGTTGTAATAATATTTTATACAAAATGCAATACGGTTTAAAAGAAGGATTTATCACTCTTATAGCAAATTCTGAACTAGTTGACTCAAGCATTAAAGAAATTGATTCTAAAAATATTGATGGAGCTTTATTTTTAACCTGATAAAAGCTTTCGATACATTGAATCATTATTTTTTATTAGATAAATTTAACAAATACGGAATTAGGGGGAGAACAAACGACATAATTCGAAACTATTTGAACAACAGAAAACAATTTGTTTTTTAAGAGCTTGTGATATAGCTCAGTTGGCAAGACAGTTGCTTCCAGAGCCGATGCTCGTGAGTTCGTGCCCAAGAGTAAATATCGATCGAAGTTGTACCGGACAAGTTTTTCAATTACTGTTTGCCAACTGCATCGTTGATATAAGTCGCAAATGAAATAAAGATGTTCAAACGACTATAATCGAAAAAAAATTGTTGTGGTATCATCAGGGCAGGGCAGTATCTTTGGTCTTTTACTTTTTCTTGTCTACATAAATGACATTTGAAATTATACCCTACTTGTACAGCACGGCTTTTTTCGGATGAACTGCTTTATTTTAACAGGAAAGTCTCCAAATGCAATAATCTAGAACCTGGAACATGTTTTAAATTACTATCTAAATTTTTCAATAGCAATCTACTCTCTTTAAACTATGTTAATTCATTCGTCCAAGAAAGTAATTTCATACACAGGAATGGATATATGAATCAGTTCTCTATAGAAGAAGTGAAAACTTTCAAATACATAGATATCGATTTAGATATTACCCTTTCCTTGAGTTGTCATACTAGACTGAGTCGATTTGGGGTCATTTTTGAATTTCTCAAACCCCGTGTTCTTAAAAGCTTCGTTTTAGTTTGAAACTTATCCATGTTATTTTGCATAACTTTTAAGTAACGTTCACATGAGTAATTTTGAACTTTTGTAATTGAATATTCTGCACTGAAAAATAATCATCATTTTGGATTCTTCTCTGGAACCAAGCCAGCTGATAGTTTTTGTGTCAATTTATAAATTTTGCAAAGGAAATTTTCCGTTGAATAATTTAGTGGAAGAGCGCAACTTCTTATCATATTAGACATAAAAGTTATAAACTGTTTAAAAGGGGTATGTCTTTTGGCATTGAAAAACATTAAATTCAATTGACACCCCTTCTGGGTGCCTGACGAGGTATTGCATGGCTACTTTTCATGCAATAATTCGCGGGGCAAAAGCAGCGATTTCAATTGAATTTAATGTTCGTCAATGCCAAAGGACATATCCCTATTAAACAGCTTATAACTTTTTTTGTCTGATATTTAAGATACGAAGTTACGGTCTTCGAAAAAATTTATTCAGCGACAAATTTTCTTTGGCGAGTTTATGGGACAAAAATCATAAGCAGGCTTGGTTATACAAAAGAAACAAAAAATGTGTTTAATTTCAGTTCAAATATTCAACTTTCCATACAAAAATATAAGTTTAAATTTACTCATGTAAACGTTACCTAAAAATTTTGCAAAAAATCATGGATGAGTTTTAAACCAAAACGAAGCAACAACAACAAAACAACCTTTAAAAAAAAAAGAGTTTCTCCCCTCTGTGGTGGACTCAGCAGATTGAAGAGTTTTGTTAACATCATGAACTTACAGAATATTATGCATTTATTCACTCTCTATTTCACTATTTTATAACAGTATCATTCTCATTTGCAAAAAATTCAAACTCTGCAAAATAGATGCTTAAAAAATATTTACTATGTTCCTTTACTGCATCAAACTAGACTTATTTATTCATCCGGATTTCATAACATCTTACCTTTATCAGAACTTTGTGATTTAAAAACGGTATTGCATGTTTTTGATAACCTGCATTCATTAACTGCCATTAAAAAAATTCGTTTCACAACAGGAATAAGAACACATATCTAAGGATGCCAGAATTTTTTCAACATGTATCTTGCCCGGAAACACCGGGCAATTTTTTATAAAAACCTGGCGAAATCCGGGCATTTAATTTCAAAAGTGATGACCATATATCCGGAAAAATCTTCTCAAAACCCAAAAAATACTAAACAAAAATCAAAAAATTAAATTGAAAAAAAATTTATTTTTTTTCATCAAACCTCATCGACAGGTTTTGAATATGTGTTTAAGATTCTACAATCCTTTCATGATTATTTTTTTCAAACTTGCCCGAAAAATTTTGTTTTGGAGGCGTTTGTTGTTTTGTTGTTGTTTGATTATCCAAATAATGTGAATAAATCCGGGCAAAATCCCGGCATTTTTCAATAAAACTCGGGCAACCGGGCCGAGCCGGACTGTTCTCAAATTTTGTACAAAATATCCGGGCAAACCCGGATAAAACCGAGCAACCTGACAACCTAACACATAACTCTAGATACTTAAAGCTCCTCAACGCTGCTGATCCTCAAGTTCCTTAGGGCAGAAAAGGACATCGTTCATTGGACAAGCAAAATATAATTCCTTTCCCAATGAATTAAAAGAAATCAATTCTCGATCCATATTCAAAGTCAAACTGCTTCAAGTAGGTTAAGTGATCTTAAATTTTTCATGTGTGCCGAATGTTAACATACCGTTTGATTTTTAAAGTTTGTGACGTTATTTTCGACTTATCACGACAACAAGACAATTGATAATCTTATTGATCATTTGAATTTTAATCATACATACAATTCAGTTTTCTTACTCCTAAGCATGTTTCTTAAAAAACGCTGTTTTAGAAATGGAAGATGAGTTATCAATCGATCATTTTGAAAATTATTGTCGGATAGTTAATCACAATGATTTTTGTAATTAGACTGTTATGACAATGATTTTTTTTTTCAAATAAAAACTAAAGAAATGCTATATCCATAATTACGAACAATTTTTTGGTGTGTTCCTTATGTTTTTTTTGTTGTTGGACCTAGTCAAAGTGTTCCAAAGTATATTGATGCTATAGCGTGTTTTTGAGTTGAATATGATTGACGGAAAATTGTTAAAACTAATTTTTTCTTAACATTATTTTCAAGGAACTGTAAAAATAAATGGTTTTAGGTTAAAACACGATAGTTTTTTTTAACTTTAATGTTTTTCAAAGCGTTATCTATATCTTGGAAATATATTTAAAAAGTATATATTTATTTATATATAAACCCGAAAAAGTTCTGGTAATAGACATGAAGCTTCACAGCTCAAAGAAACTATGGCTACAAATGAATTTAAGGATGCTTTCAAGAAAAGCCATATGTTTATTCCAAAAGAAATACTTATCCATATTCATGACTTGATGGGCATGAGCATTTAACAAAAGTTCTGAGAAATTTGTTGTTCCAAAGTTCAAAAGAACTTATTTGAACCATTGAACCATTTGCGAGAACAACAATTTGATTTTGAAATAACATATCATGATGTTTAAATTACTACAGTAGGATAAAGTTATCGAGGATGTACCTCTCGAGTTAAATGCGCCTGCAGTCGTTCAAAAAACAAATCAAATCAATGCATTTTGAGGATGATACGCTTTGAACATTAGGCATGTAAGAGATTTATGAATGTACAAAAAAAATTTCAAAAAAAAACTTGTTTAGGCAACTATCGATGTCATATTTTGACCTTTAAAAATTATACTTACTGAAGCTTAAAACGAAAATTGATAATGATTAGAAAGTAGAAAAATTGAGATTTTGTTTGTCGACGCGAACAGCGAATAGGAGAATGTAGCACTTCAATTGCCGGACCTTGTACTACGGCAAGGCCAACAATGTGATGAAAACGCAAAAGATGTAGTAACAAAATAGTTCCCTGCCTAACGCTTCACATAGTTGTACAGAGGTTTGGTAATGAAATTATAATGTTTAATTTGTAGAATTGATTGATGACTACCTTTCAGCATATTTACCAGCATAAAGCGCAAAGCCAAGAACCAGATACAGGATAAAACTTTAGTTTAATCTTCTAATGCAGAGTGTTGTTGTCAAAATCCCAATATCTCGGAAACGTTTGTTTTAAAGTGATATACTGCCGTTCAAAGCAAGATTGTCCCATGTGGAAAAACTTGAAAACGAGAAAAACGTGATTGAAATATCAGCTATATTTCCAATTTTTCTCTAAAACTAAAAATTCACCGGCAGTTTTTTCGTAGTGAACAGTTCAAATTAATCATTTTACAATGTTTTCTGCCAAAAAAATACATTTCCTACAAAAAAAACAGCAAATTAGAGCCAAAAATGCTCCGTGTGACACTTTTGCGTAGAATCAGAACGCATGCCGATGCTAGTTCTACGAAAAACTGTCACACGGCTACAATTTTTCTATTATTTTAAAAGCTTGCGTAGTTAATTTTTTTCCCAAAAACTCATGCTAAACCGTAATTTGAGAAATACGTTCCTCTTAGTTTATAAAAATGTATAGTTGAGTATGGATCTTGTAAGTAGTGCCTACCGAAAAGTGATAAGTGAAAATTTCTCTTTATAAAACATTCAAGGCTTCTCGCTCCTCCTCTGCCCTATATTTTAGTGTTCTTTTCAGTGAATAACATTAAATTCAACATTTGCATTTTTCATAGAATTTTCTCTAGTGTGACATTCTTGCGTAGAACTATCAACATAGAGACAACCACCTTGATGAAAATTTCGTATAAGTTCAGAACAAAGTATACTTGTTTGTGTTGTTACTCGAAAGTTAACACTAAAAGAGACCGTTTCCAGCAAAAAAGTGAAAATGACCCAAAAGTCACATGGGACATTCTTGCTTAGAATGGCAGTATACTGACAAAAAGTATTCTAGATATTAAAAGCAATAAGCCCGTGGTATTTTTATCACGATAATCAAAAGTGTGTTTGATATATCAAACACACATTTGAATAAGAAGAAATTACAAAAATCAAATTTATTTGTTTTATTTTTGAAAAAGTAGTTTTTGGAAAATCACTGTTATTTCTTTAGATTTGAAAACTCTAAAAAAAATTTTAAATCTCAATCACTCAATCAAAGCCCTCTCAATCAATGCTCCCAATTAAAAAGGTTTGGAAGAAATTTAAAAAATCGAATTGAAATGAATTAATAACTTAAAAAAAATCAACTTTGAAGGGCTATGACTTTTAAAATAAAGTTTTTTAGTTAATCGAATGAAAATTTTATTATTTCGCTGAATCAATAACTGCTTTTTTTATTAAAAAAAAATTCAAGGCGTTAAAAGGTTAATTATGCTGCTGATGGTAACCATGATATTTATTAAAACAATTTAGCAAACAATAAAATAAAAACTATTCAACGTCGATTATCATTAATTATTCTTACACCACGTGACATATGTAACTCGAGAACTGGTCAAGCAAATGAAACCAAATTTGGCTTGGGTGAATATTTATACCAGTTAAAAAAAACTGTAGTTGAACATTTAAAGGTATTTTTACGAAAAATTTTTATCACATCGATAAAATTTATGTTGAAAATGAATCTAGTCGTTTCACAACCCCCTCATTTGGCTCTACCTTTCTACCTCTCTGCCTCTTGGATGAAGGGGTGGTGATAAATTTCTGCCTGTGGTCAGCAGCAATCCCCTTGGGTGTGGGAAACGGGCAAGAAAAACTTCACCACTGACTCACGTTGGTCCCTTTTCCGATAGGGTGGGTTGACGTTGAGGGAGGGTGGCACGAGAAAAAGAAATCGTACCGGCCGTTTCGACGAAGCCCGACAGGACACGAAAGATGGGAACAACCAATTGGTAGTCTGTCGACGATGAAGTAAAAACATAATATGTATTTTTCGCAACTCTCTGGCGGTATCTTTATTGCCTTTTTCCGCCATATCTTCTTCGGCACAACGGGCGAATGAGTTTGTCTTTTATTGACATTGGCAGAATGCCAGTCAAGTCTTTTTTTCACTTTCAACACTTTCCCTTCGGAAAGAAAACGCGGAAGAAATGTATCCACCCTCTCATAGACGGAAAATGGTAAAGGTTTGGACAGGCAGCCCTGCAACAGCGATATGGTTTAGTTGAAAAATGATCCACCCAAGTGGGGCGGGAATTGAAATGGGCAGCATCTCAGCTTTTTCTTTGGGCGCTTTGGGGACCACATTAATAAATAAGCACTATTGTTCGTTTTTTCTTTTCCCAGAACACAAACGCTAGCGTTTTGTGGTTGGATATCCGGAAATTCTCCCATGGTAAATATTAGTAGTTAATCGAGTTTCATGGTTTGTTTCACATTATACTATTCTCCTGTGAATATTGTAACATGCATAGTAAGATTGTAATAAACAAGAGCTTCAATCAAATGAATATTTTTTGCAGTTTCGCTAGAACTAAATAAGATTAATTCCAATAAAACACTTGAAAGTCGTTGATCCTTTAGAGTTGACCGATTGCATGGATGAATCGAACCAGCCCTGAAATTAATGAATTTCTTATTTTTTTTAAGCAATTTTAAAGGCCAGATGTGAACGGGTGCGTAGCTTGTAGGATGCACTTTAGGCGAATATGCGAAGAAAGTTGTTTTAGCACACAGGTAAGTGATGCATTCAAGAAGTCTCCATCGGTCTTACACCATGTTGAACAACCCTTGTTGTGATAGGAATAGCTTGGAAAGTTATAAAAGGGAGCAGGAACAGAAGCTTGCCAGGGGTCCTGATTGTTCAGGAACTGTCCTGCTTTTTGCGAAACCGTCCTGATTTTTCAAAAACGCTTGAATTGCCCTGATTTTTGAAAAATAGTCTTAACGATGTACTGAATTGTTCTGACTGATTATCAATTTTTTAAGGTTAAATTTCATCTGTGGTTTATTGATGAAAATATAAAATAACATTGTAGTGAATGGTGATACGGTCAAAATTTGGTCAACGGAAAACGCGTGTAAATCGGTGAAATCGTTTATTTGAAAAATCAAATTAAATTTTTTTTTTCAAGTTTAATTAGTATAAACTTCAGAAAAAATATTCAGTTAGGCTTCCGCTTTACCAAATCCGAATTGCCGGGCCTTACGCTTAACCCCTGCCATAAGATTTTGTACAGCCACCTTGTCCACCTTCTTCGCGCAGAAAGCCAGTTTGCCTTGAACTGCTGCTCGTCCTTAGCAGTTTTTTGGTCTTCTTTAGGTTCCGCTTGACAATAGTCCAGTATTTCTCAATTTTTTTTGTTTTTTTTTTAATATTCGGAAAGGCAGACGTTTATTCAAACACTCTTTCACGTAAATTTCTTGGTTGACAGTCCCGGAAGCTATGAAAATGCTGCTTTTAAAGCCACAGGTACAGATGGCCTGCCGAACCAGATATTTCTTCGCAAACTTTGACAGTTTCATGTGCTTGAAAATATCTGCTACCTTTTCCCTTCCTTTTGCCGTATAAAACTTCTGTCCTGGAAGCTGCTTGTAGTCGGCTTTGACGTAGGTTTCGTCGTCCATTACCACGCAGTCAAACTTCGTCAGCATCGTCGTGTACAGCCTCCGGGATCGCGCTTTGGCCGTCGTATTTTGTTTATCATCGCGATTTGGAGTCACTACCTTCTTGTAAGTCGATAGTCCGGCTCGTTTTTTGGCTCGATGCACGGTTGTAGACGATACACCCAGCTTATTTGCGGCATCTCGGAGAGAGAAGTTAGGGTTTCGCTTAAAACTACCGGCAACTCTCTTTGTCGATCAACAGAAGCCGCCATCTTGGATTTCAAGAAAGCGTGAGAATACTAAACTCGACTTCTTCTTGCATTGTCTTTTCACCCTTGGGACTTTCATCTGATTTTCAGTGTTTATAACATTTTAAACTTATGCGATAGTCGCCAATTCGACTTCATCATGTTTAGCCTTTTCATCCAATACCTATATTATGAGGGTTTCATGCTATTATCAGTAAGATAAAGGTTTTAAAAGAAAAGATTTCAAGATAATCTCAGATAGCAAAATTCGAATTGTAAATTAATTAAATTAATACTCATATTCCGTGGGTTTCATGCGATTTTCGCATTTTCAAGTTCAGCGGATGAAACCATCTAGGATTTCAAGATGGCGTTGGACAACGAAATTTGACTTCTTCTCGTTTTTACATTTTGCGCCAATACCCATATTGTGGATGTTTCATGAGATTGTCAGTCAATTATAGCTTTAAAAAACGGAAGCTGTCGTCTTGGATTAACCCTCATCCGTCCCTGAAATTTTTACCCGTTTGAGTCCCTGGCGTGTGATTTTGATACTCCTGACTAAAACCAATATATCTCTCTTGGGTCCGAACCGATTTTTACGATCCAAATTTATCTTGTGTTACATAAACAATTTGAAAAATACGGGTTTAACAACACTTTTTATCATTTTTGGGGTACATGAACTTTAAAAATTTCCAAAAAATACATTCTTATGTGCATAGTACAGCCTTTAACTTCAGCTTTCTTGGACACTAAGAGAAATTTTTTACGAACATTCCGTAGCTTATCTAGTCTTTTTCCGAAGCATGTTTTTCCGTATTTTTTTTTTTTTTTTTTAGATTTTGAATAACGGAAAACAGAAGTGTTGTAGCTAAACATTGTCTGAGAAACATATTTGACATAAATACATTACGAGCTTTGCAAAACTATAAATTTTGTAAAAATCAGTTGAGAAACAAGAGAGATATAGCGGTTTAAAGCGAGGGATTTTAATTCTACACTCAAGGTCTGATTAAGGAGTTTTTTCCAAGGCTTTCAGAGTGCCTCCATAAAAAAGTTATGATGATAAATTAAAGATTTCAATAATTCATTGAGGGTTTCCAAAGAAATAAGACAATTTGGATGCAATCGAATAAAGTTACAAACCGCCAATCTTGCAATAGTATCACAATGACACTCAAGAGCGGATTAAGGTTAATGATGACGTCAAACAACATTTTTTTTCTCCTTATAGTTTTACTCAATAGTCATATTGTAGAGATAAATATTCATACCACATCCGGTGATTTGAAGATTGAAGATTTTTTTAATGTTTAATTTACCACACATGACCTATCAAAAATGTTTAAAAAAGGGAGTTCCAATTAAAATATGTGCAATCTAGCCTGAGCATGTTACGTTTAGATATCTTGATCGAAAACTGTCACCTAATTTTATTACGGTTTTAAAATCAAACTCTGCGTACCCTTATAAAACATGCAAAAAAAGCTTGTAGTAAAATTTTTTGTTTATGATTTATTGGAGTTTTAATAGAGAATCAGAAGTGTTTCGAAAAAGCTTAAACAGTATATTTAGTAAAAGCTATTTTAGCGTTTTCAGAACTACCTACCTAAAAACAAATGGTTGAATCAATAATCCAAGCATTTTGCATGACCATAATAAAACAGTTATAAAACTGGCTACCCGGCAAAATTTTTTGTTGGTATATTCCTCAGCAAACTTTGCTATATGTTTCATATACATTATTGAGTCATCACATAAAGCTCGAAAAACAGCATTTACCTTCCAAAGTTGAGGCAATATACATACATATTTTTCACTTCTGTCTTAACCCTTCGTTTCATAAAGTATCAAATTTGCAACAATAAATGTATGGAAAAATGGAAAAATCGTATTTTATTTTAATTTTTTTTTCTTGATGTACTCATCATTTTCAACTGTTTGAAATGATTTTTAAGGAAAAATAAAAAATCATGAAACGAAGGGTTGAGCGATAAGTATTGTACAAACTGGACAATATTCGACACCCAGCGAGAGAACGCAATTTTTGCTCTCAATAAATGCGAACCATTGCCAGCGACAATATTTGCTGGTTCTCTCATTGGACAAATTTTCCAAATGACCCTCTGGTTTTTAGAAATCTGGTTGCACTGCTTATCGCAGAGAGAACAGCAAGGTTCTATTCTCACTTGAATCTCGCGCCGGAGAACAAATTTGCAAACTTGGCCATTTTTTTTTATCATATCCGAGTCGATAGACTTTAAGTAACCATTTTTACGATCATTTACAAATTTGGTATGAATTGCGATTTGCAGTAACATTGAGCTATAATTTCTAATGCGATGTTATGTTTGCTGGGTACATATAAAATGCCATAATAAAACTTTCAAATGCTAGTTGGCCTTATCTGTGTTACTTGGCTTAGCGGTTGTCAATCATTACTCCGAAGAGTTTCAGCTGTTGTATTGAAAATATTGTATGTCCTTCAACAGGAATGTGCGTCGCAACTTTTACGCTGGTTTTTGAAAGTGGGGAGGTCTATCTCGCCCTTTCGTGCTTCCTCAGTGATGCTCATCAACAACCCACCCACAAATACATATCTTTGCTTTTACAGACTCGAGGCCTGATCTCTCCTCTAACGACTCGAGATCTGACCTATCTGAGGTATCTAAGTATTGATTCGAGGTTAAAACCAAGGTATTGAAATCAAGAGAGAATTCTTTGCATTTGGAGTGCTAATGATCAAAATTCCACAACTGCTTCACAAACTGCAACAATTTGCAAAAATTAGCACATTTTCACTCTCTCTGAGCACTTTTTCCTCTTATTTGAACTCAAACCTTCTAATTTTTTCTAACAAATTGCCACAAATTACCACAAATTCAATCATTGGTTGCACAATTTGTGTGATCATTGACGAATCTTCTCCCTTCATTTCAGTTTCTCAGTTAAAACACATTCCTCACCTCTAACGATTTGAGATTTATCGCTTTATGCGCTGAATGCAGATATTTGTAGCTAATTTGGACTTGCGCATGTCAAAACAAACGTTCGGGTCGTGAAACGACTCTACTAGGTTTTCTCAGAAAATGGAATTACCTTTTCCCTACAATCTTCACTGCAAGGAAGGTCTTATCTTGTCTCCAAAACTTCAATTCTTCGGACACAGCCGCTACTCATATGTTCGCCGATGGTGGAGCTATGCTACTCATCTAAACGGCTTACCCACGGCTTCTACTACGCAGAATGTATTGTGTTATCATAATAACTTTGTAGGAACCTGACGTGTATTTAGTAAAAATTCTTAATTGAATGATTATGATGAATTGTGAACTGTTGAACAGATATTCGTTGCTCAATGATTTAACGAATAGGTCCTTTTCAATAATCCTTTTCAATGAAACTTCAAACAATGCAACGCACGGAATCAGTTTAAGTGCACACCATTTTTCTCTGAGTGTGACTAGACACCAATTGTTGCAGTTTTTTTTCTATATTTCTTTTTCCACGAATAAAAATTATTCCGATACAGGACAAGGATCTCTAGCGCCCGAGCGCCATCAATCTTGCAACTTTTCCCTCTATCTTTCATCACAGCCCATTAGCTCTCTCAATCGGTAATTTATCGAGTCCAGTCGCCGCGCCGCTGCCATCGTCGCCTGACAGGAAGACCGGTTGCCGAGTGTCAGGCGTTCCGTCCGAGAAGTGACGCGGCGATCCTATTAGCGCAAATGCACTGCGGGACATTTCCGGCTTCCGCTGTTAATTCCCATGGAAACCGACGCGAGGGTCGATTTCGTAAATTGGCACTGCAACAGAGACTCATTTCGAAAAGTCCCCCATGACCGAATTCAGCAGGAAAGCGAATCAAACACTGCATTATGCACCCATTGATGGATCGGAACTCTGATTCGCATAGGCTGGACGCTCTTTGGGAAAGTTTTTTTTCTCTCTATTATTATATACATAGGTCTTCTAGGGTTGAAAATCGGAGTCAAGAGGACTTAGAACGATTATGAACGATGCAATTTTAGACCAAAGTGCAGTTCAGTGTGTGCATCCGGATGTCAGTCTTTGATGAGCGGCAACTGACCTTCATTATTAGTGGCAGACAGGCGGAAGCACGAACGGCAAAATTGGCGAGGGGTTTTTAATCATCCATTTGGCCAGGGGACACTTTCGCAATTATTTGGTTTGGCTCATGTTTAAATGTGCCATCGGGAAAGTTCTGCTCGGCATGCACGCATCATTTATGCCATAACCGATCCACCCCCTTGGCTTGAACCAAAGAGTGGGAGTGGAATGAGAAGGAGTTCCCGCGGTTGGTTTTGACCGGTCGAACCGGACTCTGTCCGTCATAAATTGGGACAAACACAGTCGATTCTGCCGTAAGTCCCACCAAGAGCTGTCACTTTTGGCGGTGAATAATCGACGAGAATTGGCAATAAAGTGAAATGGTGGGTGAAAATGCGGCATTCGACAATTCGAGTGTGGAAACGGTTGACTTTTTGGATGCCAAAAATCGTGCTGAATTGTGTGTGAAAATATTAAATCAAACACTTGTGGGTGGGTGGAAGCAGTTTGTTTCCTCCGAACAAGTGGTTCAATCAGAAAGATTTATTTCTGAAACTCATGCTCTTTGAAAAAGATAAATGACTTTGATTTCTTTATTTGTTCAGTGGAAACTTTCACGAAGAGAATAGATCCCTCATAGCTAGATATTAGGGATCTTCAAGAAACTGCTAGGCTGGTTCAAAATTTTGTTATAAAACAACGATACGCTTTGTAGCATCTATGCGAAATCTTTTAAAAACCTTTAGAAAAGACTTCTTTCCAAAATAACTTCAAGTTAAGATTTGAAGTATCTCATAGTACTATAAAGTTTCAAATGGAATTAACTGATCCTATATATCGAAAAGTTCTGTCTCGACTAGACAAGCCCAGACTCAATATTTTTAAGACTTAAGATTTCAACTACATTTTGACTATACTAATACAAAAAGACATTTTGATGATTATAATTTTAATGGAATGTTCGGCGGAATGAAAAACTAGAGAGAATTTTATTTTAAAGAAATTGAAAGAAAGGTGGATAGACAGGCATTAGTGCGCCTGTAATATATTTGATTATGCCCTCTCGAATTATGATAGACCACTCCTGTTAAATCTGCTAAAGCTAAAGCTCCTGACTTGGTTAGACACCCGAAAGTTGCTATCAACCGCTTAACGCGACATCCCCGGTCGCTAGAGGCTATCGCTAGGCTCTACCCTTCCTTGAATTTGAGTTCCACAAGTGATCTCATTTAATTTTTTGACTAGCTATTTGGGATGCAAAAAGAGGCTGTGATAAAAAAAACTTTACTGTCCTTGAGATGCGGACAAAGCCCACTAGCTAGAGAGTATAGAGTGCAATGCAACGCACACAACAGCCGGTGGCTTAGTCATCATTGGGCGCGACTTAGACTTGGGGGATGATAGCACGTCGTAGTCGACGGTCGCAATCCACTTTGGCAGTACTCGTTCGGCGATTAAGATCGTATTCGGTCATATCGGGCTCAGCTTTGTGTAAAATGCTAAAACTTAAACCATGTGCAGGTAGTGAAGGCGATAATCTTCTCGTATCGTTTAAGATTATTTTATCACTGTTTAGTTATTGCAGATTGTGCTTTGTGAAACTCAGATAAGTATGATTTTCACAATTATGCATTCATAATGTATGTTAGAATGCTTTTATCTCTGCTCAGGTACGAAATTAGCTATCGAGAATAAGAATAGCCGAATTCTTATGTTGCCCTTTATCTGATACGTTGAACACAGGATTCCCACCGTTCAACGTGGGTGTTGGTTGGGGACGGAAGACCAATTCCGTGTGGTGCTGCATCTCGTCATATCCGGTAGTCGCAAACGATGTCGTTCTGTGGAACACGTTCTCAACCGAGGTATTGCTGCCAGTACCTGGAGAGCCCGTTATATGGTGGAAAAAATTCCGCCGCCCTCCCATCGGTACCACAGTGATTGTCGTGACTCATCAGCATACTCCGAGGCTTTGGTCAAACACGTGTTGGTCCAACCACGTGTGGCTCGATGCTGCTCTGCATAGGGCACAGTTAGTCGTCGTTGCATCTGAGCCGGGACACGAATCACAAGACTGAAGCGTTTGTATTGAACATAAAGTGCACGTAAGTACGGAGTCAGCCGATTGGAACCTCTGAAGGAACTGAGCAGGTTAGCATAGAATTAAGAGTTGATCCTTATTGTGATTAGTATTAAGAGCTAATGATTGAGTGACGTCACTAAGGCACATAGGAACGAAAATTTGTAAAATACAGCTGAAGAGTGAATCAAACTAAGTTCCGTCTAAATTGATTGATTGGGTAAGATTGGAAGCGTCGACGTTTGCTGTTGATTTGGGTTGCGTGGTATAAGGTTTTGTAAGTGTCGCAGGGTTGTGGGTTGTGCATTCCACTCTATCAATATTTACAGATTAGGGCCGCATTCCGGTAGTCGGTTGGGAAGTTGAATGTGATACAACGTTGGAACTGTTAGCCCGCCCTGATTTGAGTCTTTAGCCGGGACTCAAAACACGCGTCAACAGCCTCTCGGGTTCCGGGAGTGACGCTTTAAGTTGTTGATGGTATCGGGACAAAAACGTTCGTTACACGCCAATAGGAGAAAGCTTGATAAGTGTTAAAATTTTAGACTAGAGGGCATGTTGATGAAAAGATCCCATGGATTGTCCCGCCTTTGCTCTACACTAGCATGAGAAACTCGCTATACATACATGGGAATTCTCTTTCTGAGTTTCTCATGTATAGTTAGCTAGTGTAGAGCAAAGGCGGGACAATTCATGGCTCCCGGGAGCTTTTCATCAACATGCCCTCTAGCCTAAACACCTTTCACCTAGGGTCGGGTCGGATGGTTGTTCAAACCTGATTTTACACCGGAAGCGGAAAAGTCTCCGGAAAATCGCCGTGCGTCGTCTGTGGGATGCCACTCGTTGAACCAAAAGGACAGTTGCCGCCTCGCGTATGCTGTTTCGCCAATCTGCGGTGTCTTCTGTTGGTCGAAACGTACCACATGATGGAGATAAGATGCGGTTGACGATCGCTCGGTGCGTTGGGTACACTTTCCCTGGCTGGCTGATAACGGGTTGCAGGTGGATCGGCTCCTCCGAGAATCTGTTCGAGAGGTTCTCATATCCAAACGCACTTGTATATTTGAATAAAATATTAATTACCCTTTTCTCAATTTCTATTCACAAATTTTTGCCCATCCGGCCTACTTCACAGTCCAAAGAAAAGTGGACGAGAAAAAGCATTAGCCCTCAGAACAACAAAAGTTATTGGTTTTCGTAACCGGAACTTCGTAATTATTAGTGAACTGAGAATCACGAAGTTCTCCGAAGAAAATTTCTTCTTATCAAGACCTTTTCATCTCATCCGAGGTTTTGATCTCCGATCTCGGGTCTAAGTTCGGGTGGAGCGAAATCAACAACCGGTTACCAATACATTTATACTAGTCTAGTGATGGGGTTAATAACCGGGCGCATATCAACCAGCTGGTGACGACAGGCTTCATATAAATCAAACGCTAAGCTTTTACTCCAGTTGCAATTATTTCTCATTTAAAGGGATTCCTTCGTGACGTCATATCTGGAGTGCTCTAGGGCGGTGGGGTTTGACGTCATTGAGTGCCTCGATTAAAGAGCACTCTCGTGAGTTCCAGTTACTGATGGGAGTCTGGGAATAGTATCCCTGAGTGGCTAAGGGTTTGAAGCCAGAGAATGCTCTGGGAAGTAACATTCTAAAAATAACTTTTAGGGGTACACAAGCAAAACTAGCAAAATATCGATACTGTTACAACATAAACCCACGCATTTTTTTTTGTTCAACGAAAAGCTGCTTACAACAAGTTCTAGTTGAAAAAAGCGTATTCCTCGGCATTGCCATCACGGCCGAAAGTTAAAAAATCATTTGGCTTTTGTTGCCAATATTAAGTGGAAAATTTGCCTAAAAAAATCAAAAATAAAGAAACTCGAAGCCGCAGACTGTTGCACCGGAAATAATACTTATCCTATATCAAATGATCACAGAAACTCAAATCCGCCGTCAAATTTGGCTGGAACCATCTCAGTGATGTGTAATTTGACCTTACCTACCCGGAGAGAGCTTAAAACTCATTGCAATTTTTTATAATGAGCTTTAGCGTTTTTAATATAAATCTCTTGAAAGGAACCATTAACAGAAAAGAAGGTCTTATAAAGTAATCTGTTTCGCCCCCTTTTACCCCTATGTAGATTATGATATCTTATTGAGTAATTTCTGTATATCTCACTTGAATGTTGATTAATTTTAACATAATGAACATCAAATTGCATCTTAAGAATGCAAGGCCTCATATCTCATGTCTCATGTCTCTTGTCTCTTGTCTCTTGTCTCTTGTCTCTTGTTTCTTGTCTCTTGTCTCTTGTCTCTTGTCTCTTGTCTCTTGTCTCTTGTGTCTTGTCTCTTGTCTCTTGTCTCTTGTCTCTTGTCTCTTGTCTCTTGTCTCTTGTCTCTTGTCTCTTGTCTCTTGTCTCTTGTCTCTTGTCTCTTGTCTCTTGTCTCTTGTCTCTTGTCTCTTGTCTCTTGTCTCTTGTCTCTTGTCTCTTGTCTCTTGTCTCTTGTCTCTTGTCTCTTGTCTCTTGTCTCTTGTCTCTTGTCTCTTGTCTCTTGTCTCTTGTCTCTTGTCTCTTGTCTCTTGTCTCTTGTCTCTTGTCTCTTGTCTCTTGTCTCTTGTCTCTTGTCTCTTGTCTCTTGTCTCTTGTCTCTTGTCTCTTGTCTCTTGTCTCTTGTCTCTTGTCTCATGTCTCAGGTCTCAAAAAAAATTCCAAGTGTTTTCCTATGAAAAGGACTTTGAACATTTACCCTGAAATACTTACTCTCTGAAAACCGCGCAGATAAAATCCGCTTAAAAACCTTACTGTACACTCAAAAAATGTTTAATTTCAGTATGGATTTGAAAAAGATTTTGTTAGAAAAACTTTTCTCACTTAAATATGCACAAAATTAATTTATGAACAACTTGTAGGCATTATAACAATCCGCCTTAGTATTTGGTTGGGGTATATTAGATCCCTTCGAAATTTTTTCAATTGGTCCAAAAAAGGTGAACAGCTTCATAAGAACGGTTATACAAGGTTGGGAAAATATTAAATCTCAAGATAGGAATCTATCTATCTAATTATATGAAAGTGATCTTCCTTGACTTAGCATACATATATTGAACAGGGGACATATTACAATAGATCAACTAACTGGTCGCAGTGATAGGCACGCAAAAAAAGAAAAAAATCCGCCTTAGACGAACAAATTCATCAAATTTTGAGATGGCGTTTATTAAAAAAAATGAGTTTTAGTTTTTAAAATGCATTTTTCTGAGTGCGAAATTTTAAAATATTTTATGCCAATATTTATTTTCTTAAAATTCAATCATTTTTCAAAACTCTTCCGTAGACCCTGTTTGTGTGGAAATCGTAATTCTAGAATTTAAAATTTTCATAAAAAAGGCCTTAAAAATTTGCCCTTTTCTAATGTTAGTCTAGATATTTTTAGGAATGCTAAGTATGGCAAGAGCCTTAACTACGTGAGGACTATACACACACAAAGTTTCATTCAATTCTTAGAGGGTCATGCCAGATACTGTGTCGAGTTGGATTTAAATCCGTCAATAAAGATACATTGTAAAAAAAAACATGAAGCTATTTTTACATTTAAGCCTTCAAAAAGCCCATGATCACGTTTATCGTATTTTGTCCTCTTTGCACTCCAGGAATCCTAAAGGATTTTAAAATTCGAATAAGTTATTCAACATTAAATTGACAAAAAATCACTGGTATACAATTTGAATAAGATCCTTAGCTAGCAATGTCCGCGAAATCCTATGACAGTTTTTAAATTTCCATAAACACGCTATTTCGAACAGAAAAATAAATTACTTTTAGTAGTTTGAAACAGTGAAAAATTTTGCCATTTTCTTAATTTGTTTCATATTGCATAATCGACTTCAAAGGATTTCAATTCCAACAAAAACCCAAAGTCAATAACCGTATCCTAGAATTTTCTCCGGATATTCACATACAATCTAAACCAACAAATCGTAAAACTTATGGTCTTTAACCGACAAAACTTTTCCCCGCAACATAATAGTTTTCCAGTATAAAGCTGTAAACATATTTGCAGTCTATCTTCGAGGAAAAAAAAGAATCGACTGAAAGGAGAATTCCTATCTACATAGCTCACACACACGAGGCGTATACGCAAATAAATGTGACTCCAATTACCCATAAATCAGGGCCCCGAAAATCCGGCGTCATCGACTGGTTTCAAAAGACCATCTCATTCAGGGTCCCCGATGGTGCCATTAGTTAGTCCATTAAATCGGCAGCGGAAATCAATGCAATACTGGCTAATAAATGCCATAAATATGATAGGAAATAATGGCTCAACAAAAGGAAAACCCCCCGCCGCGATTCGAAAACCGGGGGAAAATTCCGAATTTATTCTTCTGCTAGCTGGCAAAACGGAAATGTACAGACGACGGCTTGGACCAAACGTATTGACAAGAGCTGTTCGCATTCGACTCTCTCTTTTTTTTATTCTTACTTCCTTCAGACGGGATCTACGGGTTGTGAAAACCAGGAAACAGGTATCGGGAATGAAATGACTACATTTATTTATGCTTCCGGCCAAGGAATGTGTCTGTTACACCACACGTCCTACCCGAGCGAGCGCAAGACGAGTGTTTTTGCCAAAATATCCGGACATGAATGAAGGAGCGCATAAAAATTCCGAGCAACAAATGCGAATCGGAAAAGGGGAAACGCCGTAGTAAAAGTGTGTTATAATATTAAGTGTCCTTCATAGAGTACGGAGAGCGAAAAAAAAAACGGTAAAATATTTGAAATGTTGAAGACATACATTTGTAAAGGGGCGTCAATGCAGGACGTTAGATTGTATCACCTCTGATGGATGTCTGAATAAACAAAACATTTGATCTAAGCTGTTGACAAAACATGAAAAGTAATGCCTTCAATGGCATATCTTACCCATTCTGTGTAAAGTGACTCATCGGCTAATCGAAAATATGTGTTAGTGCAATGCAATAAGTACGATTTAATCATAATTTTTAGAGATTTACCGAAAATGCCATTCAAATATTTTCTTTGCATACATAGCTCACATGCATAATAATAAACGAATTATTGATGATTAATGCAATAAATCCAAAGTAAATTAAAATTCTAAAGATTTGAAATAATGTATAGAATGTAAGTATTTAAATGATAATAATTTTCATAAACATAGCATTATTTGCAACTTTTTTGTGGGATTTTGAACATCTGAATCCTGGAATATCCTGTATGAATCAGTTTCTATAAAAAAAAAACTTTTGAAATAAGTATAATCTTTTTTAGCCTAGACTGGTAACGGAATTTTAAAATATATATATTTTAAAAAATTATAAAATTGTCTTTAAAATATTTATATAACTACAGAGTTGATATAGGATACTAAAAACAATATTAAGTTTGAAGGGGATATCATTTAGCCAATCCGTCATACTGTGTAAAGTTTTTTATGGCATAGAAAAATGTCAAAATTTCGATGTTTTTTATTTCCTATTAGGATCAAAAACTTTAAAAAAATAGCTCACGATGTGAGAAACTATGGCATAATCATTAAATGATTATTATATTACATTAAATTAATATAAAAATTGAATAAGTCTTGTGATACACGGATGTTGCATCCAACCATGTTGTTGCATGATGCTCTGTTTGATTGTACTTATTTGTATCCATTACAATGAATTTTCTAAGGGAAAGGTAAAGTTTGAATTTTAATAAGCTCAACATCCACTACTTTCTTCAAAACTAGCGTTAAGGAATATTGTGTAGGATATTAATAGTCCTTATTTCTCTATTCATATTCCAAAAAAGCTATAAAATTTATTAAAAGGTGAGTTTTGAGACTTTTCTCATAAAAGTATTTAAAAACAGACCCGTATGCAAAGTCAGGAATAAATAGTGTAATATTGGGTACGCGGATACATTTTTCCTCATATGTTAGCATTAGGAACAATTAGTGCCAAATTAGGAACATCGACACAAAAACATGATATTTTTTGTAAATTAAATTGCTTTTTTAAATTAAAGAAATGATAATTTCAAAGCAAAATAGAATTCAGAAAAAAATTGAAACTTAGTTACCAAAAAATTGTGTATCTGAGAATTAAAGATTTGGCCTATAATATCAAATCTTCAAACCTCTAACAAAATATAGCGAAATTTGGCTCACTTATCCTACGAAAAAAATTTAAAAAAAACTGATTTAATACACTTGACAGTGGATTGAAGCCTTTCTTAAAGGCTGTTTGAATACATAGCTCACACACTAAATAAGTAATAAACGAATTGTAGATGATTAAAGACTTTTGAACGCAGTAAATCAAAAATCAATCATAAAATTAAATAATCGAAATCGTTTATAGGATGAAAGTATTCAAGTAATCATAATTTTTATGAAAACAGCATAATGTGCAACTTTTTGTTGGTTTTTGAATGGCTGAATCCTGGAATATCCTGTATGATTCCATTTCTATAAGGAAATTGAAATAAGTATAATTTTCTATATTTTTTTTAAACCAGAGGGTATGGTAGCCTCAAAACAATTAGAATTAAAAATTAAAGAGAACAATCTAAAAAAATGCCTAATCATGTGTCTAAAATAATTCAACGTTTGCACTGAGAACCTGCGAAGTGACGAAAACTCACTTACTCCAATGCAAAACTCGCAGCAATTATGAAATTAAAAAAAAATGTGCAAATTTTCCATTATTGTGAATTTGTGGCAAATATTGGCAAACATTTTAAGTTTAACCAAATCAGCCAGAATGATTATTTGGACCAAATGAACAAATTTGATGAAAATGACAAAAATGCAAAAAAGACTAAACTTACAAAATTATCAAACCGACAAAATTTTTAAATTGAAACAATTTACGATTTTTTAAAAAATTTACTTGAATAACATAAATTTTAGAGATGTACCGGATAGTGGTATTTGGCGAACGGCCGAATACCGAATATTGACCTTTTCAACTATTCGGCCAAACGAATATTCTGTTGGGTTTTTAATGAAAATACAAAATCAATTTTTCCAATTTCCTTCTATTTCTTCCATTTTAATGCTTTTCATGTTTTTGAGTCGATCATTTTCAACCAGATGATGTATTACTTAATCTTTTTCAAGTTTCTCTGATTTAAAAAAAAAATATCACCAATTACTCAAATGAAATCAGATGACTTGTCGCTTCAAGGGCTTTTATCACCAAAGAAATGGGTTTCTCTGAAATCTGATAAAAATACGTCGAAACTGGTGCCAAACAATATGAACTGCATATTTGATATCGAATTATATGAAAGTCGAATTTGAAAACAATATCTTCAAAATAGTTGTTAAAAAGTACGATGATTTTTAAGCAGTCTGTGCTTTAATCTTGGGCAAATCCGGACAATTTTAGGAAAAAAAATTAAAAAAAAAACGGCAAATGCGTACAAAATTAATGCCAGGAACATACAATAGGAAAATGAAATAAAATAACTTGAAATGTAATATTTTCATTGAATAGCAAGAGCAGTATGAAAATCGTATCGTATGGATTCAACCAAAAATGATGTTCATTCTGGAATTGTTTAAAAATCGTTTTTGAAAATAAAATCATGAAAATTTCAAAGAAAAATCAGAACTCTTTATTTGATTTAGCAAATATTTGAAATAAGCCGGGAAAAATCCGGGCGGTTTTGAACAATATCTGAGCATCCTGGACAAATTTGACTAATCTTGAATTCTTTATTGGATTTATGGGCAAGCCTGGGTATTTAAAAAAAGAAAAAGTGGAATAAAATATAATCGAAGGAAAAAGCAATATTTATCAGCATTCTCCTGTACGATCTACAGTGAAAGATACACGGATACACCTAAGATGCTTAACTGAAACTAGAAGTATCTGATGATTGTGTAGCTTTCTCAACATGACTTTTGACTATTCTATAAATTATCCAAAATCTTTTGAAAAATTTGACAATTATGTTATTTTATAGATTTCAAAAATAAATATTCGGCTTATTCGGCCTATTCGGCCGAATACTTAGCTCAACTATTCGGTGAGCCGAATATTCGGCTTAACGGTTTTTAGGCAGTATTCGGCGCCGAATATTCGGCCAACCGAATATTCGGTACATCTCTAATAAATTTCAAAATAAATTTAATCAACCAGAAAATGACAGATTTGAAAAATTTATTGAATTGGTCAGAAAGACAAAATTAACTACATTAAAGAAAATTACCAAATTGGAAAAATGGACAAAACCAACATAGTTGATAAAATTCACTAAACTAACAAGTTCATCAATTTTGTCAATTTTGTTCGTGTCTTCCGTTTTGTGTTAATTTGAACGTTTTGTCTATTTTGGAAAAAAATAAGTTTTTTATTTCCATTTTTGTCATCAATGCCAATTAAGTAACTATTGCAGTATAATCAATTTAGTCGAAATCGTCATTGATATAAATATTGTCATTTATGTAAATTTAGTTAATTTTGCCACCTAAGTCATTTCTCTAAATTTCGTCCGTTGTGTAATTTTTTTCAATTTTTTCCATTCTGCCATTTTATTCAGTTTGTCAATTTTGTCATTTCCATCAATTATCTCCAATAAGCCAATAATGTCAATTTTGTCCATTTTGATGTTTAAGCGAAAAGTCATCCGATTGTATAACTATAACAGTACTGAAAAATCTGCATTAACTGTCACATAAGAACGAAACTTAACAGTTTTTCTCATACACAATAAAATAGATTAAAATCCGAAACACCCAGTTAGTAACATGAAATAAGATTGTTGTAGGATTTTTATTTAAAAATGTAATTCGTCAATGGTCATACCTTATAACAAACTTTTTTAAACGAACACAAACACATACAGGATCTCAATGAAACTTGATGTTTCCTCGAAGAGATTCCCTTTTCTTAATTCTAAGCGTACATCTTTCGAGGATAGGGGAACGTCCATAAATGACGTAGCATTTGAGGGGGAGGGGGGGAGTTTGACTTTGTGTGACGATGTGTGACGAGAGGGGGGGTAGGGGTTCAAGTAAAGCTACGTAGCTTTAATTAAATATCGAAAAAAAATAAATCAAAATTGAGCAAAATTATGCCTCATTCAATCTAGTCTGAACATGTAGCTTTTAACTCCTACTGCCCGACTGTTTTCAAGCGTATAAAAGGAGCGTACATGCAAGAAATGCAATTTATATTTTGCTTCGAATGTTCTCCAAAAGGAGCATAACTAAATTCATAAGGCCCCAGCCTCGGATAGAAAGATTCGTCCAGAGCTAATTGTAGGCAAAAGAGGGCACAAAGTGCTGGTCATCACTCCGGAGGACGATAGAGAGTGAGTGGAGGCAGCTGACATCGCAGGTGCAATTATTCTAGCCGAACAGACGATGGAGGAAAGCTGCCCAACGATTTCATTGGAATCCCGAATGGAGATAATTTGGACCGACGCAACTGATTGAATACTTACTAGTTATCCTGTTTGTTGAAAGGTAGCTTGATTTTTTTTGACTGATTAATATGCTTTTTTAAACTTCCATTTATAAGTTCTTTCCCTTTTTGGTTATTTTTTGTATTATTCTTGCAAAATGCTGATAATAAAAGTAAAAATTAAAAACCGATTTTGAAAAATGGGCGGTTGGGGGGGGGGGGGGGGTTATTAAAGCTACGTTATTATCTAGGGGGGTCTATGACTTTGTGACGAAATGCTACGAGGAGGGAGGGGGGGTATAAAAACTCGTAAAAAAATGCTATGTCATTTATGGATGTTCCCTAAGATGGCTAGCATCTTACAAATGCTAAAACCACCAACCCACAGAAATTGTACTATGTGTGCCGTGACCGGGACTCGATCTCATACCCGCTGGCTTAGAAGACTGGAAGGCTATCATCTACGCCACGGGCTGCAGCACATCTAAGAAACTTCTACATGATACCCTGAAATTTTGAACCAAGAATAGAAAGAAAATCCTCAATATTCTCCTAATTTCACTTACCATTTACTAGTTCAAATAATTTAAACTATTCTGATTTACCAAAACTAACTTATATCTCGCATCTCAATTCTAACGTCAAACTTCCTACGACTTATTCTCATGTCTCGCTTCTTACGTCTTATTTCTCACGTTCTCAAATCTAGTGCCTCATTGCTAATTTCTCATTTTTCACTTCTATTGTCAAACATTTAACTTCTCATTACTCATTTCTCACGCGTCCAACATCTTACGTCTCATTTCTAACGTGCTACGTTTTACTTTTCGCGTCTGACTTCTCAGATCTTATTTCTAACGTACCACTTATTGATTCTCTCGTCTGATTTATAATATCTCATACATCTCACGTCTCTTGAATCCCTTTCACTTCTATGGTGTCACGTTAACCGTCTCATGTCTCAAGTCTTACTCAGGTCTCTAAGTCTCAGAACTCAGATACATAAGATCATAGTATCAGTTCTAAGATCTGATATTACAGGTCTAAGGTCTCTTGTTTCAGGTCTCTGGTTTCAGATTTCAGACTTCAGATCTCAGACTCAGTCCAACAAACGTTTTTAAAGCTATATTTTTGTGCTGTTTTGATATACGTTCCATTTACAATATAGAATGATTGTATGAAAGATGAAAAAAAAGAATCTTCCTACCACTGTGGGGACAATATACATATATAAATTTCATTTCTTTCTAAAGCGACGAGAACTATACCCATTGGGCGTTATGCGACACCTAATCCGAACCTATCGGAAGAATATAAGAGAGCGTAAGACTCTGCTCTCGTAGCCTTCAAATCGTTGCCAGCGACAATATTTTCCAGTTCTCTCATTGATCCATGTTTCTCAATTTTCATCTGGTTTGTAGCCATCTGGGTGCACTGCTGGTTGCAGAGAGCATATGACGATGATTTTCTAACTTGAAGCCCGCGCGGGAGCTGCTGCAAACATGGTGGGATTTTTATAATATCCGCTTAAATCTGACTTCAGACGGCATTTTGTACGATCTTTTCTCTAACACCATTGTAAACGACTTAAGTTATCATTTCTAATACGATTCTTATGAACGGTTTTTTAGTGATACTTACACTAATGGATAAAAATATTTGATATTTTTTGTTTTTTTCTTCAAATTTTCGCTGCTTTCATATCTTTCACTATTGATCTAGACTTGAAAATATTCCGAATTATTTAAAAACTATTTTACTCGTTTTGAACATCATAAGTTAACTAAAAAACTACAATAATTTAAAAAAAAACTTAATTTTAAAATAAACACAACTTTTTACTTAAAAATAAAAAAAAATGCTAAAATTTGTTGTGTTTTCTTTAAGTTCACAAAAGTTTGTTACTTCTATAGCTTCTTTAATTTATAGTGTTTTGAGATTTTGAGATTAAGGAATAAGCATTTTCTTTATTTTTTGTTTATTCTTTGTTTAAGGAAAAAAATGAACAAATTTAATTTGTTATGCTTTGATAGAGATAGTTTCACAGAACTTAAACACAGAAATTTATAATTTAATTTAATTTAAAATACTTACAATTGGTACATATCACAAACAATTAAGAGTCACTTTAAATAAATGCTAGGGGTTAGCTTGTGTCAAATACTTTTGTTCAACAAGTGTGCACTGTTGAAAAAATTAACAGTGAACTACGAGTAAAGGTTAAGATTTTTTTTAGCGATAGTAATGAAAATTCGCAGTAGTTCGAGAGTGAAGTGGCTATTGAAAGCAATTAACAATAAATATGGATAATTAATCAGATAAACATTGGGCTTGTGATATAGCTCAGTTGGCAAGTCTGTTGTCTCCTGAGCCGATGTCCGCGAGCCCAAGAGTAAACATCGAACACAGTTGTATCGCAAAAGTTTTTCAATAACGATCCGCCAACTGCAACATTCATAAAGTCGCGAATGCCATAAAGATGGTGAAACGATTACCCAAGTAACAATTTAAGTTTCATTCCAACCTTGACAGCTCGTTTAAGACAATTTCCTAAAGCTACTTCATAAGCCAAAGCGCATTCTACGCTATTAGCACAACTAATTTCAAGCTAACATATGGCCAAAAAGGCCCTGTTTTGTTAACGTTTTTAAAGCTTATTCTATACGCTATAATAAAACATCCAACAGAATAGTTTTATTCGACCTTATAGACATACCCTTGAGAAACCTTTCAGAGCTCTCTTAAGACTATCCATAGCTCTTTTAAAACTACGTCAAGGAATCTGATGGGAATTTTACTGTGGGAGCTGTGAAATTTGATAGATACTCTACGGTGGAAGCTTTCTGTTCCGTTTTTTCCTCTTGTTATAACTTACTCTCCCAAGCATTTGGTGATTGGTGAAGATTGCATTTAAATAATTTTAAAAATATTTTCATTTTTATTCCTAAAATGTCTTAGCATAAACCTTCCTGCAACCTCAGATTTCTGGTGAAATATATACGAAATAGCATCAAAAAATATGCGCGCCTCAAAAAAAATCAAGGTTGACACAGTTTTAAGATTTTTTTTAATTAAAAAATAATAATTTCAGTAACACTTAAATTTGCTCAAATGATGCAATTTTTGTTTTGCATAGAAATTCATTACCTAAACAACAAATAGTTCCACAAACAATGTTGAAAATGTATAGTTTTTGTATTATAATATTATTTCCAGCAAGATGGCGTCAGTAAATTTGATTCAATTTCACAATCAACATGGCGTTCAGTAAGTATATATTGAAAATCTTAAGGCAGTTGTAAAACAGTTTAAAAATGGTTTCATGCCAGTTAGAAAAATGTTGTAATAAAACAATTTCAATTAACAGTTGTAAAATGGTTTTAAGAGACCTTGAATCACAGCTTCGTTTGACGTTTCTCTAAATGGAATACACGCTCATGATGGATTTATCCATTTTTGAGTAAGATAAGTTTGACGCAATAAATGAGAACATTTCGATTTGTTGCTTGGCAAAAGGCATTCATGAAACTTTTCGTTTTGTTTCCTTTTGACTTTGTTTATAGGATGGTCAAATACCTTTAAATAACAAGTAGGTATTATATGATACCTACTTGTTATCATATCATATAATAATCATATAATCTCAGACTGTTTAGGAATAGGTCATTTTCCGTAATCAAAAGCCTGGCCTTAAAGCTTAATAATAACCCGTATATTTGAGGATGATAACCAAACGATTTCTTAAATCGTCAAACGACGATTTTATGAAGCGCAATAACACGTTTAGCAAACGATTATAGAAATTGTAAAATACATTGCCTGAATCGTGAATTCCGAAATGTATTTTGAATATGTAGTTAGGTTATGTTACTATTAAAAACTGTTGAAACTTAAACTGTCAAAAACGGTTAAAACAGTTGTATGGGAGAACCTTTCTGCAAACATTATGCTAACGATTTAGGTAACGATATTATTAACAGTATGCAACATATCAAACTAAATTGGTTATTGTTGCAATTGGAAGCGATAAAACGATTTTATAAAACGCGCTTCGTATATTTTGCTTACGATAATCAGAACTACGTTACGCTTCAAATAAATCGTAATTTTCAATGATCTGCCATTTCTAGTAGTCTTCATTTTGACTATTTATATCATCTGAAACTTGTTGAGGCTGATGAAAATATCGAATGAGCATTTTCACTTGTAATGAAGCTCAATTTCTCCGTCTTTGCTGAGGAGAAACCGGTGGCTGAAGTCTTCTAGAACTTTTCAAGAGCGGTTGATCTGGAAAGAACTTTTTTAACTCTTGATTTTATGACGAAAATATAGATTAACTTCGCATTGAGAGACAGGGATGGATAAATAAAATCAGTACTTTATTAAGAGTAATTGTAAATTAATTTTCTTATACATTTATTCTTATCGATTCTAAAAAAAACGTTTATTCACAGTGTGCTTTTATTCGAACCCAGAGAATTGAGCGAATAACGATTTGCGGTTGTTTATATTTTTCAGATGAATTTATCTGTGTAAATTTATATAATTTTGATAGCACGTTTTTCTCAATTTTGAGTGATAATGCTTTCAAAACAGGTTATGCTATCTCAAAAAGAGGTAAAAAAGTTTAAGCGTATATACGTTCTTCTCGATTGTCAAATCATCTGTCACTTAGTTTTATCATGCCTACATCCAATCCAATAAATCAGTTTTTCAACTTGGCTTGAAAGCTAGTTTTAAAAGCGCATTGAGTGCATTTTTAAAACTGGTACCATAGCTCTAATAAAAAAAGGAAAGTATGTGTTTTATTGAATCTTTAGCAATACTTTTGCAACTTTTTTCCAACACTCTTAAGATAGTGTTTTATTCAAGTTTTAGCAAAACTTTCAGGGCTCTTTTAAAACACACGATAAATAAAGCATTTCCTACGTTACAATTAAACCGTTTTAAAAATTTGATGCCATCGAAAAGTCTTCATAAAACAATATTAAAACTCAAAAAAGCCAATTGGCTTGATATGTGTTATTTGGGTTATAATCGAAACTAAAAAAATCAGATAAACATAAGTTGAATCTACAATTTCTAATGTGGACTCAATAAATGCTAAATAAAAATATAATAGAATCTATAATATTTATAGTTAAATCAACTATACCAGCAAAGTTGATTCTATTTTCATTATTGTTGAATGCAGAAAAGCAATCATAGGAATATTTGTTGAAACTATTGTTTACATTGTTGAGTGCGTAAAATCAATCATACACATATAGATAAGTCTATCATACATATCGTTGAATGCACAAAATCGAACAGTTTAATGTTTTATATTCAACGTTGGTGGAAAATCAATAAGAAGTATGATTGAATATTAGTGGAAAATTGTTGATAATACTTAACTTTTATTATCTGTGATCAAAGTTTTTTTTTTCAATAAAAAAACTTATGTATCTTTTCAATTTCTTTCAACCACTTTCAAATGCAGAAGTTATCATTTGACACAGAGAAACAGCACCTAATGAAGTTAAATTAATAGATTTTTTGAAAAGTGCAAAACAGTTGGGAGAACTTCAAGAAACAATTTAAAATATTAATAATAATGCATCTCTGCTTAGCACAGTTTCCTGTGAAGCACGAAAATTCATGAAAGTACAACTGATATTCAGAATCTACGGAAAGATATCCGTACAGAAACTTTGTACTTTTCTCACATCTGCTAGTAAACATCTGTTAAAATTTCCGATGTTGGTACAGTTTATGCCAAAATTTCAAAAATACGATGAAAATTGGTTGTCAGAAAAATGTTGGATAAGATGATTACAGCGGAAATCCAAATTAGCACGCATTGTTTACCAATGCAATTCTTTCAACTAAAACTGATATAGGGGAGAGTTGGGTATCATGGGCCACTTTTTTTTGCTTCATAACTTCTTTATTATAAAAGATACAAAGAAAAAAAAATTGAGATGTTTTCTACATTTTAAAGGTATCATTAAGCATTTTTTTTTAAATTTTGAAATACAATAATTTCCAAGTTCTGACTGTTTTAAAAAAAGTAGTAATTTTTGGATTTAAAAAAATGGTGAGGAATCGTGGGCCACCAAATCCAAATTGACTAGATAACGTGAAAAGTTTATGAGTTGACCCAAAACTTAAATTCCATAATTCATTTAGTTATTTTTAAGCAATTTCAGATGAGGAAATAAAAAAGTGAGCTGTGTATGATCGAATAGTTTCTAATTCTTGGCTAGCGAACGTTTCGGCAAATTCCTTATATAGGATTTATGTTCGTCTCTATCGCATTTGAAAAAATAGACAAAAAATTTTCACAACTCTTTATTTGGCTTAAGAAAACTTCGCACGTAGGGAAAACGTATTTTATGTTCTGAATGTGTATAAAAACACCAAAATATAGGTGGCCCAAGATGCTCCACAAAATGTGGCACACGATTCCCCACAAGCTATGATTTGTTTTTTGTGATGGTCCCACAGGCCCGATTGGGTCCTTCCTCCACCCCATACGCTTCCTTAGAAGTGGGAAGGACAGTGGGAGGACTTATGTTCGCATACATAAGTCAACAACAAATAGAAAAACATCCTTACCCAAAGCGACGACGATGACAGTTGGATTGAGATTTTTATCTTAACACACAGCTGAGATATTTAAAGTGGCCCACGTTACCCCACTCTCCCCTATATGTTTTTTTTCGTTTGACTGTATGCATAAATGTTAAAATTTTAATTGGTCGTAATTTTATTCTGCGGCATTCGTACTTTTGCCCAAGTGATGGGGCTAAAGTACGTTTTTAAAGATTTTATGAATTTTGACTACCACTAGCTAAATCTCCGCAATTTTTCAGAAGAAATCTGAAAGTTTCAGACATCAACAAGAATTTTTGTTTATCTTTTCTTTAAATGCTGCAAAATTTTCTCAATTGAAAAACACTAAGGTCGTATTTTTGGCTCACAATACTTTATTGGTTTTTCAATAGGGATACGGATAAACAAAAAACCTTCAAATCAACCTTGAATGGAATCCCCAACATAACTGAAAATAAATCTGATTTTTTTTAAATATTTCAACCAATATTTTCCACATAAAATGAGTTAAGCAAAAATTTCCTGCTCTGTAATTCTTTAAAATACTTCTGGCAGAAGGTATTGAAATGACAGCTTAGGTTAGGGATCATCCTCACAAATGTTTCAGTTTGTTTCCGGTTCCCGCTGAGCTCAATCAACAATTCCCAAGAAGAATATCTTTCCAGCAAGGTTCTCTATGTGTTTGTAAATTAAACACAACGACTCCTGACGGAAAGCAACAGCATTCTTATGGGAGGGCAAATAAACCAGGCAACAACCACCTGGAATAGTTTTGCGGTTCCATTCCTGTTCCATCCAAGGCAAGGGAAAAACAATTTCGTCAACAACGCCAGGAGCAGCTAGGGCTTCGTAGCAGGAGGCAGGGCTGATCCTGACATTTAGAATAACTACATATAACCGAATCTACCACACTTTTCTCTAATTGACACGAAAGTCTTCGTAATCCGGTTTAGGTTCTTCTACGGTTGGAATCCAGAAAACAAGAAACGTGAACGGGTGCAATGAACATTTCTCATCGGCAGCTCCATCGATGATGGCAGGACGATGATAAAGGAGGAAATTCGTGAGAAGGAGCAATTAGAAGATGGGACTCTAGCTAGTTCCTTTTCGTAAGGAGCTCCACGACCGAAATCGAGGGACCGTAACCGACCCGAGATGGCATTGGCAATGAATATTTTGTGCTACAAGGTTTCATTATCTTTTTCCGGAACTAGTTGGCCAAACATCGCGATGACCTAGAATATTAACAACATTGCCCTAATAGATCTGTTGCCGGCTTGAGTTTATTGGTCTTAGCTGTTGTTTAACTTAAACGGGTTCTTGCTTTAAGGGCAAGTGCTACGAATTTTGTATATAGAGTGCAATAATATTTATATGTTGAACAATACCTTCAAGTGATAGTTTGAGGGTTAAAAAGTGACTCAGAATATTTCAGTGTAAATTCCAAGTCAAATATTACGTTTTTGTTTTTTAAATAACGAAAGCCATTTTTTATCTGGAGTTTAAATTATAAATAAGGGTGCATTCCCTTCAATACAACAGTTACCTATAAATAATGGTGAAAAAGTTCAGTGCTCTCATATTCTATTAGCTAATTTCGCTATCAATCTAGATAACAATAGTTATGTACGCTTTGTTCCTACAATTATCTGCCCTACAAAGGATTATTCATGCTATTGCATTGGCAGGACACAATCGGTTAGGAAAACTTACATGCTCTCTCGTGCTTGATTTCAATTTTTCGAGACACTTCAGTCAATGGATGAGGAGAGCCTAGGACAATAGTACTTTCCAACAACAGGGTACCTAGTGGCATTGATGATTGCCATTCGGAGAGCGATTAAAATTAATATTTCACTAGACGATGTATTGTCACGAATTGGGGAGAGGGTATTAACTTTAAACATCCGGATTGTTATTGTTATACGATTGCGTTTGTTTGGCGCACGGCAAAAGCATACCAATTTCCATCCGATTGTATGAAATCAAGTTGTTAATAATTTATCATATTCCGTACTGAGCTTTTGAGAGAACAACACGTGCTTTTATTCGCTCTGATAGTATCATTTAAATTTCAAGGCCACAAACTAAAGTTCTTTTGTTAGTGGAGTGGAAAAAAAAAAAATTTTTTTTTGAGTGGAGTGAAAAAGAAAAACATTCTGATTTGAGGTTAAGTAGCCATGAGTAACGACCCCGGAGGGGGTTCCAGGGCATTTGGCTCGTTTTACGAGCTTTTGTCCGGGGACACAACGGAAAATGCTGGAAATCTCAAAAGAAAGATTGGAAATCGACGCAGCCCAACTGAATTCACCAAGTCCATGAAAATTGATTGCAGAAATGGACCACGTTTCTTGGTGCTTCACAGATTGGACAAGGAGAAAACTATGGAGACCGAGAATCCATTCTTCATTAAGAAGGCAATGGATGCTATTACGTCAAATGTACAAATTTCACGTACTCGAAACGGTGATCTTCTTTTGAAGACTGTGGATCGACAGCAAGCTTCCAAACTGGTAAAACAATCGACTTTTGGAGGGATCAACGTCAAAATAACGGAACACGAAACCTTGAACTTGACTTCTGGAACCATCTACTGCCCTGATCTTATCTCACTTTCTGACGCCGAGATTTTGGAAGAGCTTCGAAAGGAGAATGTTACCAAGGTTAGCAGAATGCAACGCAAAGAAGGAAAAAAGAACAAGGATGGGAAAGATAAATTGATCGACACCGGAACATTTGTGCTAACTTTTGATTTGTGCCAACTGCCTGATTCAATCAATGTTGGTTTCTATAGCTGCAAAGTAAAGCTCTATGTGCCATCTCCAATGCGTTGCGCGAATTGCTTACGCTTTGGCCACACGAAGAACCACTGTAAAGGCAACCGTATTTGTGCGAATTGTGGAGGTCTATTCCATCTTGACGGAAAGTGTACTCAACCATCGAAGTGCCTGAACTGTGGTGGAGATCACCCAGCTATTTCCCGAACGTGTGCTAAGTTCGTGGATGAGCTTGAAATTCAACGTATTCGAGTGACCGATCGAGTATCTGTTAGAGAAGCCCGAAGAAAGAGGAGACAACAGGTTCCGGAAGTGCCGATTTTTACCCGAAGTTATGCCCAAGTAGCCCAAAATGCTACGCGCAACGAAAACTCATCGCCCCCGCAACCCAGCATAACCGAAAAAACAACACATCAACCAACAAAAACACCCAAGGTTATCCAACAACAAACAAACCCACCTAATTCTTTCCAACAAGAATCAACTGAAGCTGTTAAACTCAACCGTGACACGACGATGGATGAACAGCCAACATCGGAACAACACCTACAGAAAAAAACCGAGTTCACTAGTAGTGAATCTCTCACCCAACTGCACAAAGGTAATAACCACCCATTCTCACAGGAAGTAGACATGTCAGGTAATTGTAGTAGTACACCATGGTACTCACCTAGTAACTCAGGACAGTCATCTGAACTTGAAAATTTACTCACTCTCTCACAAGCAATAAACAATTCAATCTCTTTAAATCAATCACAAGAATAGTAGTTTAAAAGTTTATGATCATTTTTTTTTTAATTTTTTGATAATGGATTCAAACTTCACTATCTTACAATGGAACTGCAATGGATTCTTCAACAAGTTTGAAGAATTTAAAATTTTGATTCACGATTTTTCACCAGCTGCTATTAGCGTACAAGAAACACACTTTGATCATAACAGAACACCAACATTAAAAAATTACAATATATATTACATAATAGACGAAGTGCATTTGCGAGCCTCAGGAGGTTCAGCAATATTTGTTAATAATAAGTACCACTCAATAGAAATAGATCTGGATACGGAGTTTCAGGCAGTAGCTGTTCGAATGTATTATCCAATGGAATTCACACTATGTAGTCTATATTTGCCACCCGGTTTAAATGTCACTCAGACTGATCTTGAAAAACTTATTCAGCAACTACCAATCCCTTTCCTTGTCACCGGTGACTTAAATGCCCATAGCTTAACTTGGGGATGCTCATCCTCGAATTCTAGAGGAAACACTATTGATCGTTTATTAAGTTCATCAAATATGAATTTATTAAATGATGGTTCCTATACACATTTTTGTCTAGCGAATAACAGTTTTTCGGCGATAGACCTCTCCTTCGGAAGCCCGAGTATCACACCTTTGTTTAATTGGAAAGTTCATTCTGACCTATGTTCGAGCGATCACTTCCCTATTATAATTCATACTCCTATAGGAACATCTACCGTAGAAAGAAGACCTCGATGGGTTATAGAGTCCGCAAATTGGAATTTATTTCAAGATCTTGTGTCATATAACTTAGTAACTAATGAAAATACATCGTTGTCAAAGTTAGAATTACTAAATGGTGTGATAATTCAAGCAGCAAAGGAATCAATGAGAAAAACATCACCCGTTGTTAAGAAACCTAAGCCCCCTTGGTGGAATGATGACATTTTTAAAGCAATTAAAGAACGTAAAAAATTGTTCAAAATATTTAATTCAAATATGACCGATGAAAACAAACTAGCATTTCTTAAAGCCAAAGCCAGGGCTCGTAGGATTATAAGACAATCGAAAAAAGAATCTTGGGAAAAATGTGTGTCTAATATAAATCTCAATACATCCCCCAAACATGTTTGGCGACTAATTCAAAAAATTTCAGGAAATATAAAAAACTCTTCAGTGACTAGTCTCAAGGTTAACGATCGTTTGATAACTGATAAAAGAGAAATTGCTGATGAATTAGGAAAAACTTTTGCTTTCATCTCAAGTTCTGAAAATTACACAAGTGAATTCTTGACATTTAAAAGAAATGCAGAACATGAAATATTTTCTTTTAATGACACAAATCTATCTCAACTGAATCAACCTTTCTCGGTGTACGAATTGGAATCTGTTTTGTCAAGTTTCAAAGGATCTTCGCCCGGTCCTGATGATATAAACTACGATATGCTCAAAAGATTACCACCAGAAGCAAAACTATATTTACTAGACACATTTAATGATATTTATTCCTCACAAACATTCCCTTCCATTTGGAACGAGTCAATTATTTTACCGATTGAAAAACCTAATAAAAACCCAATGTTACCAACAAATAAACGACCTATTTCACTAACATGCTGCACCTGTAAAACGATGGAAAAAATGGTAAATAGAAGATTAGTTTGGTACCTTGAATCGATAAATTTTTTTCATCCCAATCAAAACGGATTTAGAAAATACAGGAACACGATGGACAATTTAGTAACTCTAGAAAGTGCAATTCAAGATGCATTCAGCAAAAAAGAACATTTAGTAGCAATATTTTTCGATCTTGAAAAGGCTTACGATTTGACATGGCGGTATAGAATTGTAGAAATTTTGTACAAAATAGGTGTTCGCGGTAATATTTTGTGGTTCATAAACAGTTTTATGGAAAATCGAATTTTTAGAGTATGTGTGGGAAATACGTTCTCAGCATACTATAAAACAGAAAACGGTGTACCTCAAGGGTCGGTTTTAAGCGTAACGTTATTTTTGGTAGCCATGAGAGCTATTCATGATATTGCTTCTCCAGATGTAATAAATATATCATTTGCTGATGATTTTGCCGCTTTTTGTAAAGATCGAAACTTAGACAGGATTAAAACAAAACTACAATTGTTTTTGGATAACTTAGAGTATTGGTGCAATACGAATGGTTTTAAATTTTCAAACTCTAAAACGAAAGCAGTCCATTTTTGTAAACTTAAAAATTGTCATCAAGATCCAAGATTGAATTTTTTGGGACAGACTATAAAATTTGAAAAAGAACACAAATTTTTAGGAATCACTTTTGATTGTAAATTGAATTGGTCTAAACAAATCAGAATAACTAAAGCTAAAGCAATGAACGCAATAAAAATAATCAAAACACTTTCGAATTCCAGTTGGGGTTCGGATAGAAAAACGCTTTTAACGCTGCATAAAACTTTAGTACTTTCTAGATTAGACTACGGATCAGCATTATATGTAACAGGAGGGAAACAAATTTTGAACCAACTAAATTCCATAAACCATCTTGGTTCAAGATTAGCAATAGGAGCATTTCGAACAAGCCCGACTAAGAGTATTTTAGCTGAATCAGGAGTAATGCCTTTATCATTACGAAGAGATATTCATATAATGAAATTAAGAATAAAAATTTGTTCATTAGAAAACCACCCATTACACCTTTTACAAACAAATGCAAAAAAATCGTTCAAGTGTAGAAGTAGCGCTCTTTTAAATAAGTATGGAATTCCTGATAATCAATCGACTTTTAAAACCTTTCACTCATTTCCACCTTGGACGAAAAATAATATTACGATTGATTTCTCCTTGCATAAAAATTCCAAAAAAAATACTCACTCTCTAGCATTTAGAAACAAATACTTAGAGCTTAGTGACACATATAAAGAATACAATTTTTTCTTCACTGATGGTTCGAAAATAAATTCCAATACTGGACTAGCTTGTTTTAACAAAGACGTAACGATTCAGATACATCTTCCTTGTTTTACCTCGGTTTTTTCCGCGGAGCTTATGGCTATAGAAAAAGCAGTTGAAAATATAGCAACTAATGACTTCTTTTACAAACATATTATATGTTCCGATTCACTGAGCTCTCTCCAAAGTATCGCGAATAAATTTTCTACAAACCCAATTGTTCAAGGCATTCAAAATAAAATATACATGATCCAGTCGTCAAATAAGGTGATAGTACTGCTATGGATTCCTAGTCATATTGGGATAGAAGGTAACGAAAAGGCTGATTACTTGGCAAAGATGAGTATTCGGGACCCAATAACAGATCTTAAAATCACCCATTACGACCTAGGTTCTGCTGTTAAACAACGAGTCTTTGAGGTCTGGAAAGAGGAATGGAAAGCAATTGAAAATAATAAATTGAGAACAATTAAAGATTCAGTAACTGCCTGGAACTCATCATTCAGAAAAAGTAGAAAAGAGTGTGTAATTTTGAGTAGGCTTAGAATAGGGCATAGTATGATTACTCATAAACATATTTTTACAAGAAGCGCTGAGCCTCAATGTGATGTATGTAATACTCAGATGACTGTAGAACATTTTTTATATGATTGTAAAAAATACGATAGAGACAGGAACAAATTTTGTATAGATAGATCAATATTGTTAGATAGAAGCAATCATGAGAATTTATTTAATTTTTTGAAAGCTATTGATTTATATTCTTTAATCTAATTTACATAAAACCAAAGAATTGTAATAATTAGGTGTAAATAGCCTTGATTGTGCTGATCATCTTCATTCCAATAAATAAATAATAATTTATCATAGTCACTGTAAAGATGTTTATTTTTTCGTCATAGTGCAATAGAAAACAAGTTTTTTTCCGTTTTCCAAATAAAATTGAAATCATGTGTACCTCCACAACTGCTATTTTTATTACAGGAAACCTGCAAAATTTTGATGGATTTTGTATCGCTGGTTTTTCTGCAAAATTTTCAGCAATATAAATTGCTAGAAACGATCAGAAAACTCAATTGCTCGCAAATCAGCAATAGAAAAACGAATTCGGAGAAATCTACAAATGTTTGGTTAAAAATTGTTTGTTTTTTTTCCCAAACTAAGCAATATCTGCATGATTTTGTAAACAATTTTTGCTTTTTATTACTTGAAAGAAATATTACACACACAATGTTTAGAAATATGAAGTCTTTCACATAGAATCTGGTCGCATCTTTTCATTTACTGCAGCGCCTCTAGTTGTCACATCGCGAATCTATTGATAGTGTTTTGATCCGGATGGTTTGTTTACTTAGTGGTGAAAATTTCATCAAGATTGAAGTAGTCAGTTAAGCAGCTAGCAGTTGAAGTTTTCGACGATGGAACGCGAAAGGCGAGAGAAAATTCTGCACACTCACGTAGAGAACCGACGTGGTCAGAGGTAAAGATCGCGAAATTCCTGAAATATCCAAAATCGACTGAAAATTCGGTGCTGCAACGTTACCGGGAGACCCTTACGGTGGATCGAGCAAAACAAACCAGGCGTAAAAGTGGAACATATGACCGGAAGCTGTGAGCAAAGGTAATTCGATCAGTTCACAATAATCCTGGAATCTCCTTGCGTGATTTGGCGAAAAAGTTCAAGACGAACCACAGTACAACTCGACGAATTTGTTTGCGAGGAGGCTTGCGGTCGTATCATGCAAGCAAACACCCCAGCAGGACGCTGAAACAAAACCTGGTTGCCAAAACCAGGGCAAGGAGGTTGTACGAGAAAGTGTTGACCAAGTACAACGGATGCATTTTGATGGACGACGAAACTTACGTCAAAAAGGATTTTGGATAAATACGCGGTAACAAATTTCACCTTGCGAAGCGCAAATGGAATGGTACGGGAATGATTCAAGTTTGTTTTCGCAGATAAATTTGCTCGTAAGTTGATGATTTGGCAAGGGATCTGTAGTTGTGGGAACAGGACTAAGATTTTCATCACTGGGGACACAATGAATCGAAATGTTTACAAAGAAGAATGTCTCCAGAAGAGGGTTTTGCCATTCATTCGGTCCCACAAAGGTCCGGTGAAGTTCTGGCCGAACCAATCAAGCTGCCACTACAGCCGGGATGTCGTTAAGTGGTATAAGAAGAACAAGATCGATTTTGTTGGAAAAAGCATCAATCCACCAAACTGTCTGGATTTTCGTCCCATCGAGAAATATTGGGCAATAGTTAAGGGCAAACTGAGGAATTTCTTTGCGGAAAAATAATCTATTTTATCCGACCAGATTCTATGTGAAACTGGCTTTACATATGTACTTGATTTTCAGCCGCTTGAAATCTCAACCCTGAATTTAGCCGTGGTCCTCCAGCAGCAACGTCTGGTCATCTTTTGGCCATAATGACGAATTAATTATTCCGTAAAATAAAAAAAAAATCGTTAACTACATATATTGTTAATTTATAGCAAAAGGATCTTCTTTCGGAATGTTTCGCCTAAACATATTGTTCTTTCAATAAGACAACACTGAACTTAACGATATGACATCCTCCGAACCCACGAAAATATCAAGTCCCTAATATGAGAGATCGATTGCTAGGACTTCAGCAATGCAAATTGTGGGAAAAATTCAGCAAACGAATCAGTTAGCTGGTTTGCATCAAAAATTTGGAATGCTAAAAGTTTCCAGCCAAAAATTTTGCTGGAAACCGAATGAAAATCTTAGTATGCATATATCTACTTATTCTATTCCCTGTGAATATAAACTTTAAATGCTACATTTTTATTTTGTTTTTTAATGTTTTTCTTAAAAATTGAACCATTAGAGAATGGCTAGTAAATGTTTTGCTGATTTTCTGACCTACTCAAGCAAACAACTTGGTAACGCAGTAAGATAGTGTTTAAAGTTAATATGCTAAGAAATTTCAAAAACACTTCTAGTAAGAAATGGGAATTTTCAGGGAATAAAGGCATACTTACTTCATAAAAGTAGAAGAGACAAACTTATTCTATTATTGAATATTTTTTTTATTAATTCGTTTGTTTGAAACGGCTCGGACCTTTTAATTACTGAATGTTGTTATTATTAAATAATTTACTTAAAATTAATCATATACTCGATCAAATGGGTGATGTCGAATTTTGCAAACCAACCACATATTGCCGATTCGTCTAAAAAAACTTACCTGTGCAAAATTTAGGTTCGATTGAAAGATGCCTCAAAGTCCTCAAGATTTCGATTTTTGATCCTCAACAATCACAAAGGGAACCGGAAAAATTGAAATATTAATTTGGATACCAATTGATTAAATAATGCATAACACGTCAAAATCAAGTCCTTACTCGAAAAATATTTTTTGTGAAAAATTGGCTTTACAATTTCAAAAACCACTTTGAGGCCCAAGGAAAATCGGAAAAATTGAATTTAAAGTTTTGATGACAAATAACCAAAAAATACATGAAACGTCGATATCTGGTGATTTCTCAAAACAAATTTTTGGCCAAAAATAGACTTTTTAAGAAGTCCCAGACAGTAGATTTTTGGGACAGTTTTTTTTCGAAATAACAACAGATCTCGACCTTTCATGCATTTTCAAGTCATTTAGCGATTTTCTCGGTTCCCATTGGTCTTCCCTAACGTAATTTTCAATACTGTGAAGCGAATTTTTGACAATTTTTAGCGAGTTAGCACCAGATTCCAAAATCCAAAATCAACAGCAAGTTCAAATATCTGAGAATTTTGTTTTAAATTATTTTTTTTCTGAGGCTTGTAATAAACTCATTATATCTTCAATTATTGCATCATTACTTCTTTTCGAACGCTTCCTGAGAGCTCAGAAAAAACTGCCGTTTTTGATCTTAAGTGTGAGTTGAGGGAAAAAAGTTACAATTTTATCATTGAACATTATATTGTTCATTCCTTAACCCTTATCCGTCCCTGATTTTTTAACCAGTTTTAGTCCCTGGCAGGCGCGGTCCTATGGACGAGGGGGGGGGGGGGGGTAATCGGAGTGCGACAAGCGGCAAAAAAACCACTTCAAAATACTCGCAAAAACTGGAGTTGCTATAAAAACTTAGAACTTTTCCTAGTAGGTGTAGTTTAAATTTTTTAAAATTTCCACTTCGTAGGGGTGATTGTTAAATATAAGAGTTAAATGATTTCTTAAACGCTTAAGATTGAAAAAAGTCGATCCACCAAAATAAAACAGCTGTAACTTTCTGGATTATCTGGATTGATTTTCACCAAATAATTTTTGTTGTAGTAGGTACTTACAATGTTGAATTCGAATTTGCTGACCACATATGTATCTTTCATACATTTATATCTATTCGATTTTCTTAAAAACACTAAAAATACTGCTTATAAAATTAGAGGTGATGTACAAAATCTGATAAAAAATCGAGTTCAGGACTCAGTTTTTTAAACATAGGCTCCAAAAACTTGCCGTTGTTTTAATTACTCTCATGATTTATCTATCCCATCATCACTCGACTATTTTTTCGGAAGCAAAGTAATCGCTCAAGTTGAACATTTAGAAGATATTTTTATTATTTTTAACCAACATGGCTTGGTTTCAAAATTCACAGAAATTATGTCACTGATACTGCAGCTCATCCACATAACAGTAAATAAAATTTGAAGCAAAAATCCAGCTTGAAAATTTATGTTAAAAATCCCCTCTGAATCTGGAAGTTTAAGTATTTAAATTGCAATTGATCAGGGTTTTTCATTGAAAAAAAAGTATTTGTTATCAGAAATCATTCGTTCCAAATTTGTTACTTATTCTTTCGATTCAGTTCTAATAAAAATAGAAACCTTCCTAGGATAGCTTAAAATTAGAGTAAAAAAATAAATAGAAATAAAGTTCCAAAAGCTTCATACCTAAGAATTTGATTTCAATAATGTTGTTTATAAGTTAAATTTATATTTAGAAATTGAAGAAGAAATATTTCAGAAAAATAATAAAATTTTAAGTTTTAAACTCATAGCAATTATTAACAAACACTTATATCAAATAAATTTTTGAATTTCAAAACGTGCTGTTGAAAAATAAAAATCATTTAAATTTTCATGAGAGTGTTGCACTGATATGAAGATGCTTAGGAAAAATATTGTAGATAAATCGAAGATTTTCTTTATATTTCGTTTTTATAAATGTGTGTTTTTTTATTTGTAAAATTACATTTATATCGGAAAATAAAATAAAGAGTGATAACTGCCAAATAAACAAACGAAGAAAATTATCTTTTTGTCAACATTTTTTTTTGCAGTGAATATTATAGATTCACATATTGTTTTATAACAGGATGTATAAGTTGTTTAAATGGATATCAAAATTAGTATCTTGAGAAAATGTGTTAAAAGTTTTCACTATTCTTCTCTTATTTCAAGTTTTTTTTTTAAAACAAACCTCTAGTTTAGTTAAATGAAATTTGAAGGGAAGAGGAGGAGCAGTGCACAGCAAGGTCGTGTGAACGGGGAGTGGAGGTTGGGGTTTTAACATCCTCTCTCTTCCATGGAGATTTTTTTCTAGTAAAATTTGTAGTTCAATAAATGAATTTTCCGTAAGGTTGCCTGAGTTTTTCAGCACATATCCCGGCCGGAAAAATCCGAGATATTTTAGCTTTAAACCAGACAAAATCAGGACATTTGATTTAAATTTTCAACAATAAATACGTGCAATATTCGGGAAAATTTGGTTAAAACCTAGAAATAACTCATCAAAAACCTAGAAAAAAAAATTTGAAAAAAATGTTCTCATTAGAATTTATAGACAGTTTTTAAATAATATTTTAGGTTTCCAAAATCTTTTCTTGATTATTGGTATGAAACTTGCTTAATATTTTTTGTTTAAGACGTAAATATAAAAAAAAAATTTACAACACATTTTGTTTTTTTAGTTTCATTTGACCGGACTTTTTCCAAATTTCATTTTAAATATGCGGGCGAACCCGGATAAAACTGGGCAATCTGGAAACCTTCATTTTTTGTAGTTACGTGAAATTGAAAATGTGTTTTGAAAATAAAAATTAACAATCATGTCAGAAAATTGGCTCGCCTCCGGTTTTTAGTCTTATATAACTCTAGGCCTGAGACATTTCATTCTACGACATGTTAATACGTTCACGAATTGAAATTAAATTTTTATTTTCAATTCTAATTTACAATAAAATCAACCTTTTGTTAGAAACTCAAACCTTGATACATAAAAACCCTACCTCGTTGATATTTTTTTTAAAATAAATGTATTTAAACAAGTTCAGCTATTACTTTGTGGATTATTCCTTGGACAAAAGATCGTTTATATCATTACAAATTTTATACTTGTATGGAATATTCTTCTAGAACCCAATTCCAGCTTCTATTTTTTTTTATCTAAATGCTCAACTCCAAATTCAAAAGGGTTTTAATAAACTACACAAGGTTACAAAATTAACATTTTAAGGTAAAAAGAAATCAAGAGTTTATTTTGGATTTCTTTTGGTTAACTAACATTATTTAAATAGGTTAAAAAAATTTCAAGAAAATTCTGCATTTTTTTGATAAAACTTTTAAACATTAGAATAAACATTTGAAATAAGCGTTCCTTCCTATCAACTTTCTTTCCCCAAGAAGGCAAGTAATTTTGACTGCTGGGAAAAAGTTATAGAAGTTTTTTATTTTTTCACTGTTCGAAATTCTGTATAATAATAGACTTTTAACGAATGGTTAAAGAAGTATTAACTACAATGAATTTAAGATATTTCTCTAAGCAAAATCCAAATCGTTTTTCAGACTTTCACCAAATTGGCAAAATAAAATAAAAACTTTGTTTCTAAAAACATTCTTAGGTAATGCCAGAATAGTCTTTCCAAATTATTTTCCAATTGTCTTTTATCTTTTCAATTTTATTTGGAAAATACTTCCTTATCAGTAACTTACGGAAAATAACATTGATTTAAAATTTTGATTGTGATTCATTTTGATCCGTATCAGTAATAATTTTTATTTTTCCGAGTTTGTGTGAAGATTATGAGTTTTTATATCGTTTTAGAAATGGATTTCTTTATTTATTGTGTTTTTGGTATTTTTATTATTTTTAGCAAAATTTGAAACTCAAAACCCCCCACCCCTTCCTTCGATGGACGTTCCTTTTTATTTGACTGATTTTTGTAAATTTGGAAAATCCCCCCCCCCCCCTGTAGGCAACTCAAGGACCGCCCCTGGTTCCTGGAGTGTCAATTTGACACTCCTGACTAAGACCAATATAACTCTCTTGTTTTCCAACCGATTTTTACCAAATTTAAAGTTTTGGAAATCTAGTAATGTAATTCAAATATTTTTTTTTTCAGACAATTCAGTTATCCGTTATTCAAGGTCTATTAAAATAAATCTAAAAAAACATGCTTTGGAAAAAATAATATAGATCAGCTACGGAATGCTCAAAACAATTTCAATAAATGTCCAAGAAAGCTGAAGTTTGAAGCTATACGTTGCACAAACAGATACAGACACCGTTCGTTTTTGGCAACATGCCCGAACATTTTGTGTTGCCAAAATCGAACGGTTTTTTTCTCCTGAATTTTTTCTCGTATTTTCACGAAATAACTGTTTTGATTATCATTAACGTTATTTTTAATCAATATCCGACAATTTTTAGTAATTTTTGATTATTTTTTATCATGTTTTCCATGAATTTTGTACTATTTTTTTTTGTTTTTAATGTTTATTTTTTTGGTCATTTTTGGTTTTTTTTTATCATTCTTCATCATTTTTTAGTTGTTTTTTGTCATTATTAGTTTTTGTTCATTGTTCATTGTTTGTTTTTGTTTTCTAATTTTTTAAATTTTTCATCTTTTTGTCATTTTAAAGTACTTTATAAATTTTTAAAAATACTTAGGATTTTGTTGTTGTATTTAATCATCATTTCAGAACGTAAAACCGTATGTATGGTGTTTGTCTAAATTATATTGGTCCTGTTATAGCAAAAACTAAAAGGTAATGTTTTTTTTAAAAACCGTTCGATTTTGGCACATGTGCCAAAATCGGATGTTGCCAAAATCGAATGTTGTTAAAATCGAATGTTGCCAAAAACGAACGGGGTCTGTATATTTCTATGGAATTTTTTAAGTTCACGACAAAACAAATGTAGAAAAATGGTGTAAAACCCGCTCTTCTCAATTAGTGAGCCGTCAAATTTTTTGGGTCCCTCCTGATTTTTTAAAAGAGGAATGGAAAGTTGATGTAATTTGGCACATTTTTGCATTTTAAGGTTTTCAAAAGACGAAACACAGAATTTATCACTAATTTCAAAGGTAGCTGTGTTTTCATGTTTTTGTCAATTTGCAATTTCTCTGATTTTCTTGCATTTAAATTAAACTTTGTACTGGATGTTGAGTATAAATATTAACTCAAGTTTTCCGCAGTATTTTTATATTCACCACAAAGCCAATTTCAAACCGATTCTAGTGGTGTTATTACATAAGCGCTCCGACGATTTATACTCTTTGGCTCTTAGACTTTGTCTGAGTTACATCATGAGGTTTCCAAAACAATCAATTTTGTAGAAATCGTTTGAGAATCAAGAGAGACACACTAAGTTTTTTTACAAGGTTTCCATGTTCCATGTCCTATATGTTATCGACAGATTTCATACCGCGTTAAAAAACCTTAGTGTAAAGCGGTCAAATTGACACTCAAGGGTTTTATTAAGGAGTTTCTAAAGAAGAGATTTCAAGATTTCATTGAAGTTTCCCGAAGAAATTGTTGTATTCGGATGCACCCAGATAAAGTTACAAGCCGCCAAACTTCCAAAGTGTCATTTTGACACCCAAAGACGAATAAGGATAAAAAAAAACAAAAAAAAAAAAGATTTCCATCACGATTTTTATTGGTTAGAGAAATATGACGAGGCTCTACTCTCTCCCTTCTTGCCGATCTAAATTTGGCGTACTCTCAGATTTCTAGGAAAATTCTTTATCTGCTGGAATTTCGGAAATAATGTTGAAATAAAAATAGGATGAAGGAGTTTGACGAGGCATTTTGAAGTTAATCATAAACGTTGTGATAACTTATGATAATCTTTATAAGGCCGGAATAAATTTCAAATTCTTCTTTTGTCACTCGGAGTTGGAATATCGCGAGGGGGGGACAATAAAAAATAACGCGAAAAACAAATAAATTGGAATAAAATGCACGAAAGCTTGTACACAACCAAATTACATACTATTTCATTGCATAAAACCTAAAAATCAAGTATTTTTTATCGAAAAATTCAATAAAATCAAGAATACTAAATGTGAATTGACTTCCAACTTCCAAAATTTGGTTTTTGGTCTTGTCATCTTTCGAATATTTGATTTTTTATTAAATACTTCTAACTTTATTTTCCCCCCTTCGGGATTTTGGAAATTTCGAAGGGGGGGGTGACAAAAGAAGAAATTGATATTTGTTCCAGTCTAATTAAGTATGTTGGTCGAAACATCCTTAAAACATGGAAACTTGATATTAAAAGACAACAAATTTCAAGGAAACACATCAAATAATATCTTCCATTTAAAGTTTTTTTCTTCACTGAAACACAAACAGTTTATGCATCTTTATCTTGCAATCAAACCCAACCAAATAAAAGTATAAAAAAAAATACTGAGAGAAGCGTTCGATGATAAAATTGCAACGTTCTTCCCTCAACTAAAATGATTCAACGTCCAGTGGAAAGCCAACAATATCTCGAATAGTTTGGCTCAACCGAAAATCTGTTGTCATTTACCAGTAAATGAAACTTCGAGGATAAAGTTGAGTCCTTAAGTCCACACCTTGGAAGAGAAGATGATAATTCCTGTTTTTCATAATTTTCTTTGAACTAATCTGCAGCGTCACGTGTTTGATAATCTTAATATTCATGTAGGTAACATCATATTCTTCATCTCAATAGTTATTTGATACTAAGAAAATGTGCTTTGTAGATTCCAAAATGTTGCTCATTCTATGCATTGAGAAGCACGGATTCTGTATGCATTCTTTGATTTTTTTCAAAAATCAATGACACGATTATAAAATGTATTATTTTAGTATATTCTTGAATTTGTTTTATTTTTGTTTGCCATTGAAGGAACATAAAAATTCCAAAAACAAGCATTTCATTCTGCTCAACAACATATTATTTGAATTCCACATCGGTTCCTCAATATCAACCAATTGAAGTTCTCACCATCCAGAAGTAGGAAGGTAAATAATTGCTTCCTGACATCTTCCTTGAGGTGTTGTTAAACGGCTGTGCGCTGTGCTGTGCTGTGTGATTCATTGAAGAGATAACAATTTTTCAGCACACCATACGTCACAAGTCAGGCAACCAGACCAGCAAAAGGTAGCTAAAGCACCAGCTTGACAAGCAATAGTTTGGGGCACCTTTCGATGAGCCAACTGGGGAGACAACCGTGAACGCGTGTATCTACAACGTAAAGTTACCACCGCGAAAGCGTCTGTTGGATTGTGTTGTGTTGTCTAAGAGTCCGTGCTAGCTACATTTGTCAAATCCTCCAACGACTCACGCTGTAGGTGTACAAACACATGTACAATAGTGGTTATCCGGCACATCGAGGAACAAGCAGCGTGAATTCGAGTCGTTTCTCGGTTCTCGGTTTTACCCGAGGAGGAAAACAAAGGAAACAAAGATTGGGGACGGTGAATAATTTATGTGCTCGCAATTTTACAGTCACAAAGCTCGGATGCTCTCGCACCGAAGAGATCCTTCGGGTGGAGAAATTGCTGTACGTCTGTATCAAATTGTGTAACTAGGTATGCGAAACAACCGAATCCAAATACCGGTGGTTTGGCGTAACTTCCAATTTCGAAGGATTCGGAAAGGTATTGAAATCTTTCAGAAACATTGAAAGAGCTCGCAATATTAAAAGTGACTTATTGAGGCCTGATTATTTGTACCTACTGTATAAAGGTGCCTTAATAATTTTTTTTGCAGCTAAGCTAAAGCTAAGCTAAAGCTAAGCTAAAGCTAAGCTAAAGCTAAGCTAAAGCTAAGCTAAAGCTAAGCTAAAGCTAAGCTAAAGCTAAGCTAAAGCTAAGCTAAAGCTAAGCTAAAGCTAAGCTAAAGCTAAGCTAAAGCTAAGCTAAAGCTAAGCTAAAGCTAAGCTAAAACTAAGCTAAAGCTAAGCTAAAGCTAAGCTAAAGCTAAGCTAAAGCTAAGCTAAAGCTAAGCTAAAGCTAAGCTAAAGCTAAGCTAAAGCTAAGCTAAAGCTAAGCTAAAGCTAAGCTAAAGCTAAGCTAAAGCTAAGCTAAAGCTAAGCTAAAGCTAAGCTAAAGCTAAGCTAAAGCTAAGCTAAAGCTAAGCTAAAGCTAAGCTAAAACTAAGCTAAAGCTAAGCTAAAGCTAAGCTAAAGCTAAGCTAAAGCTAAGCTAAAGCTAAGCTAAGCTAAAGGTGCCTTAATAATTTTTTTTGCAGCTAAGCTAAAGCTAAGCTAAAGCTAAGCTAAAGCTAAGCTAAAGCTAAGCTAAAGCTAAGCTAAAGCTAAGCTAAAGCTAAGCTAAAGCTAAGCTAAAGCTAAGCTAAAGCTAAGCTAAAGCTAAGCTAAAGCTAAGCTAAAGCTAAGCTAAAGCTAAGCTAAAGCTAAGCTAAAGCTAAGCTAAAGCTAAGCTAAAACTAAGCTAAAGCTAAGCTAAAGCTAAGCTAAAGCTAAGCTAAAGCTAAGCTAAAGCTAAGCTAAAGCTAAGCTAAAGCTAAGCTAAAGCTAAGCTAAAGCTAAGCTAAAGCTAAGCTAAAGCTAAGCTAAAGCTAAGCTAAAGCTAAGCTAAAGCTAAGCTAAAGCTAAGCTAAAGCTAAGCTAAAGCTAAGCTAAAGCTAAGCTAAAGCTAAGCTAAAGCTAAGCTAAAGCTAAGCTAAAGCTAAGCTAAAGCTAAGCTAAAGCTAAGCTAAAGCTAAGCTAAAGCTAAGCTAAAGCTAAGCTAAAGCTAAGCTAAAGCTAAGCTAAAGCTAAGCTAAAGCTAAGCTAAAGCTAAGCTAAAGCTAAGCTAAAGCTAAGCTAAAGCTAAGCTAAAGCTAAGCTAAAGCTAAGCTAAAGCTAAGCTAAAGCTAAGCTAAAGCTAAGCTAAAGCTAAGCTAAAGCTAAGCTAAAGCTAAGCTAAAGCTAAGCTAAAGCTAAGCTAAAGCTAAGCTAAAGCTAAGCTAAAGCTAAGCTAAAGCTAAGCTAAAGCTAAGCTAAAGCTAAGCTAAAGCTAAGCTAAAGCTAAGCTAAAGCTAAGCTAAAGCTAAGCTAAAGCTAAGCTAAAGCTAAGCTAAAGCTAAGCTAAAGCTAAGCTAAAGCTAAGCTAAAGCTAAGCTAAAGCTAAGCTAAAGCTAAGCTAAAGCTAAGCTAAAGCTAAGCTAAAGCTAAGCTAAAGCTAAGCTAAAGCTAAGCTAAAGCTAAGCTAAAGCTAAGCTAAAGCTAAGCTAAAGCTAAGCTAAAGCTAAGCTAAAGCTAAGCTAAAGCTAAGCTAAAGCTAAGCTAAAGCTAAGCTAAAGCTAAGCTAAAGCTAAGCTAAAGCTAAGCTAAAGCTAAGCTAAAGCTAAGCTAAAGCTAAGCTAAAGCTAAGCTAAAGCTAAGCTAAAGCTAAGCTAAAGCTAAGCTAAAGCTAAGCTAAAGCTAAGCTAAAGCTAAGCTAAAGCTAAGCTAAAGCTAAGCTAAAGCTAAGCTAAAGCTAAGCTAAAGCTAAGCTAAAGCTAAGCTAAAGCTAAGCTAAAGCTAAGCTAAAGCTAAGCTAAAGCTAAGCTAAGCCTAAGCTAAAGCTAAGCTAAAGCTAAGCTAAAGCTAAGCTAAAGCTAAGCTAAAGCTAAGCTAAAGCTAAGCTAAGCCTAAGCTAAAGCTAAGCTAAAGCTAAGCTAAAGCTAAGCTAAAGCTAAGCTAAAGCTAAGCTAAAGCTAAGCTAAAGCTAAGCTAAAGCTAAGCTAAAGCTAAGCTAAAGCTAAGCCCAAACTTAAACTCTCTTCAATATGAATACAGCTCACTACAAAATACATGCACTCATTGATTTAGATTCTGACTTCGATGTGTAAGGTTTTGGCAAAAGAAAACAGTCTTAGACTTTTCCGTACGTCTTTCGAGTGAAAGAAGCTTCCCAATATCCAGAAGTATTCTCTTGAGAATATCGAGTATTGCATAATGTAACAAGAGACTATCTCCTCTCGTGTGGCGGGCTGAGAAAATGCTGTGGAACGGAATTTCAGCAATACAAAAAAGTACAAGGGAGGCTAGGGGGTTGTTTTACGGTTGTCATTCCGCACGTGCCACTTTGCTAAGTCGGAAGGGAGGAGCTGAGTCCATTGCTTGAGGGAAACGCTTGGGCGACAAGAAATTGTATACGTACGGACGACAATACTCATCCGAGCAAAACAACACGCAAACGGAACAAATTTCCAAGTCACTCTCGCGAGCTTCTTCCTTCTTTTTGCATGTTTATCCGTATGGGTGAAACGATATAAACAAATAGCAGACCTCATTATTTATTGAGCAAAGATACATCCAATTACGGGATAACTATAGACAACTGCTGGATAAAGTAAGTTGCTGAAAGTGCATTCGATCAGGACAGCTGAAGCATTTTGACGACAACAACTTTTCTTGTGTGCATCAGCCGGTTGAAAAGCTGTTGAGAGCAATTGTGAAATGTATTTTTCGGATAACGATTAGCATACCTTTGCTCTGTGAAGGCGGAAGCATTTGCTTGAAAATGAAAACTTCCGTGCCTCTTAACGAATCTTTAAATGAAAAACAAGTGATTAAAAATACAAAACTTTATAAAACAAGATAATTAGGAAACAAGATTAAACAAAAAACAACATGATAAAACATGATAAAACATGAGAAAAGTACAGAAACAAGATAAGTTGAGAAAAACTATCAACAATCAACTAAATAAATCATGAGCAACGTCACAATATAACATATTAATAGGAAACAAACAACTGATACTCAGATCTGGAGAGAACAAACGAGACTTTACAGAAACAAACAAGAATGCATACGATGATAATGATATTTACAAAATTTACAAAATTTAAAAAATTTACAAAATTTTTAAAATGAACAAAATTTACAACATTTACAAAATTTACAACATTTACAAAATTTACAAAATTTACAAAATTTTTAAAAATTTACAAAATTCACAAAATTTACAAAATTTACAAAATTTACAAAATACACAGAATTTGTGATACTATTGAAAATTTTTTAACATTTGTTAAGGATTGTGTTGTTTCGCAAAATATTGATGTTTATTCAGAATCTGAATTTTATACCAAAAATGTATGGAGTGAGATTCTACAAATATGTTTGTAAGAAGTTGAATTCAATCTGTTTGTTTATGGAATCTCAATCTGGGAAGCAACACATACCAAAGTTATGATATCAACATGGCCAGTTCAATAAAAAAAAATCTGTAGGCAACAAATAGACCGCCCTTCTTGTTTAACCTTAAGAACTTGACTCCGCCACCAAATGTTTTTGGACAATTCCACAAATCTCACCCTCGAGACAAATGAAAATGCATGCAGGGATCCAAATCCGATATTTTTTTTCCTTACTTCAAAAAAAACGGGCAAAATCTCACCGGCTCGAACAATATTTGTATCATCATTTCCAGCACCTTCTTTTTATCGTCCCCGTCATCAGTATCGGGGAGAATATTTGCGGAAGACCTTTTCCCCTTTGTAAGGAGTTCAAAACCTTACGAGCTTTCCGATATCCCTAATGGGGTTGCGACCCTCCAGAACCAATAGTAAGAAAAATACGGAAGAAAAAAAAAACAAATCAAGCGATCCATAGCGACTGTAGGAGTTTTTTTACTACCATGTTTCGGTTTTACTACTCAGAATTTATGCACACTTGGGCAGCAAATAAAGCCATCTCGTAAGGTACACCCACACATCAAGGGGAAAATTTCAAAAAAGCCGGAAAAACACACGGCATGTACGAATTTGTAAATGGTGTCATGTTATCGATTTGGCGGGGCATCGAAATCGAAAAGAGTGCAATATCGGCTAGGGTTTGTTTTATTTATGATGGGTCGTTGTTGTTGATGATCTCTGGGCAGTGTGTTTCTGTTTTTTTTTTTTTGTGCGAAAAATAAACAATGTTTTAAACTGCAGGAAAAAACAAAATCCATATTCTACTCTATTTGATTTTTAATGCTGTCAGCAGCAACATGCATTTTCATTCATTCATAGGATTTTGGAAGCTATCCAATCTCAATTCTTTTTTGCAAAATCTCTCGTCGAAATCCGACCACCTCCTCCTTCTAATCTCCTTTCTGAAAAGTAGAGAGCGGTCTTAAACCATCAAAAAAACTACCAAACTTCTACATTTTTTGTATGAAATTTCGAGCTATCATTGAATCAATTTTTTTAAAGACATCATAGAAATTTTAAATCAAAATTATTGAATATTTTTAACCATTGTCCAAAGTTTATCGGCAGACTTAATTTTTATGAACTTGGCATTTCTTTATTGTGCTCACATCTGATCTGATTTGCTTACTTCGAACTTCGCTACAGATCAAAAATAATCTCTGAATTTATAAACGGCACTTCTATCTTTTTTTATGTGTCTTTCTTAACTCATTCAATCATATGTTTAGAAGTTACTTCAAAGTCAAGTGTAATGGTTCCCTTTCGCCCATCGAAACTTTAGCTTTTTGTCAGAAGTAGCCCATTTGTTCAAATATTCTTACCTTGGCATATTCAGTGGATCAAAAACGTGAGTGATCTTTCGCTAGCCTTCCATGATAACATCCGACTTAATCCCGATGCTAAGTAGAAGCACCCACACACTGTTCCTTACACCTGTTTTTCATTAACACAAACTTCCAGCAAGAGTGAAAGGATAAGTATCTGCTCGACCGACCCATTTCATTATTTCGCGGTGTTTTACCTCGTTAAAAACTTTTTGCAGAATGTATGATTTTGCCCGGAAAAACTTGATAAACCCCTCCTGGTAGACACAAGGTAAAAGCGAGAGCAACTTTTCTATTTTCAGTCAAAACTTTCAACGTTTTTGTAGGCCAGTTTCATCTCGTTTCATATCTTCCCGCATCAGTTTTGGCTCCTGGCTTATGTAAGCTGCCACAAAGTTACTGTACCGGATGCATGCACCCAAACTACCTTCTAGTTATTGTAGCAGCAGAGTTGAGTTTTTGAAGAAGGCTAATCCAACCGAAGCAGATCCGGAGGCTGATACTTGCTGCTATTTTCAGGATGTTACCATCACACATATGTAAAAGCTACTGCGCTGTTCTCATTCTTCGGAGCTCACATTTCTGAGCTATGTATATCCATCATCAGTTTTTCCGGGAGAGAAGGTTCATCTTAAAACAGGGAGTGGGAAGTAGCAGCACAAAAGGTCAAACTTCCGTGCTGTGCTAGTTAGTAGCAGCAGCAGTTTGAGCCGGATGTAACGCGTGGAGATGGCGTCCGGCTGCTTCCGGCAGACCGCTAACGGCAAACAATAGAGATTCAACCATCAGCCCCGATTTTCCAAGATAGCTTCGGCGACGGTGCAGCAGCCAGCAGAAAATGTATGAATATTTTACACAACTTTTAATGACACTGTGAAATATACTTTTGCCCCATGTTTTCCGGTTTTCGGAGGTGGTTGGCCTCGTTCAGTGGGTTAGATTCAATTTAAGTTTTTGTTAGGTTGTAAATTGAGATGCCAGATTTCGCTTACTTTTGAATAAAATGAAATTCTTTTCTTTTAAGAACAAATAATTAAAATGGGGTTATATTTTATTTGTTTTATTTTTTTATATTTTAAGGTTCTTGCCTCCTGTAGAATCCCGTCAATTGTGATATTCCGGATACAAGAAAATACGCGATAACGTTTCGGTAGGAGAATTATATTTAAGTCAACTGTACGCAGCAAGAATCATTTGCCAACTAACTTGACATAGCAGTGTTTGTAAAGCATCAAGAATTAATATGTTTTCTCTCGCTCTCCCAGCGCGTCTCGGCTCATCTCTACATCCCTTCTCGTCTCCCTAGAAGAAAAAAAGTTAATAAATGGTAATAAGAAATAAGAACTAATGTAAGCATACTTAAAAGTTTGCTAGATTATCTACTGGGACTATATCGCTTTGGAACCTTGTGCGTTCTAGCTGTCCTTTTCGGTTCAGGTTCATCATGATTGATGTCAACACGTCTTTTCGAAGGTTGCGGAATTTGCGGTGTAGTAGAGCAGTTGTATTCATTTTCTTCAGGCATGTCAAGTGCTGAATCGGTGTTTTCTATTCCGTTTGTAAATTTCTTGAGATGTGTGACACATCGACGATATGAAATTCCTTCTTCATTCATCACTACTGCTTCATTTCCAATTCTGCTTACGACTTTATATGGCTTTAATCCAAACTTAGGTTCTAATTTGCCACTTTCGAAATTCTTTAGCAAAACGGTATCACCTTCTACGATGGACGATCTTCTAGCGTGTCTTCTAGCATCAGCGTAAAGTTTGCCTTGCATTTTCTTCATGGCATCGGTTTCACGTACATCTTCTTCTTTTCTCCACCCGGGATCTGTTCTGAGAGATGGCAACAAATCTTTGACGGGACGACCCGTCATCAACTCTAACGGAGCCTTTCCCGTTACAGCGCGAGGAGTAGTATTATACATGTATACATATTCTTGTAATGCAGTTCTCCAGTTTTCTTTGGATGCTTTGGCTATGCGCAACGCTTTCAGAATCCCCTGATTCTGGCGCTCAACCAAACCGTTCATCTGCGGCCAATAGGGTGTTGTGTGTTGAAGAGCTATATTCTTGTTTTCGCAATATTGAGCAAACTCAGCGCTTGAATATGGTGGACCGTTATCACATCTTATGATCTCAGGATAGGTTTGCTCTTTAAAAACTTTTTCTAGAGCTTCGATAGTTTTACTAGCTGTTGTTAGTTTCATTTCAATGACAATCAAATAGCGACTGAAATAATCTACTATAACGAGAAAGGTTGCTAGATTTTTCGCAGATAGGAAATCGATGGCAATTTCTTGCCAAGCCCTTTCAGGCATTGCTTTTCTGATGAGGGGTTCCGGTGCAGGATCATTGCTTACTATAGCACATCCCAAACATTCTCGTATTTTTGTGCAAACGTCCTGGTCCATGCAAGGCCACCACACTTTTTCTCGGAGATTTCTCCGCATAGCAACTATGCCAGGGTGACCACGATGCGCGATCTCAAGTGCTTTAGTTCGGAGTTTGGTAGGCAAGACGATTCTATCATTTCGAACAACAATCCCGTTGATCACTCCCAACTCCGCACTGAATGCTTGATATCTTAATAACTACTTCGGCCAGCTGTTTGTTTCAATTGCTTTGAGAACTTGGATTAGTATTTCGTCCTCAGCTGTGATTTTCCGAACTTCTTCGAGTGATATAGCAGAAATTCCGTCACCAATTGAACATAAGTAATGTTCCGCATTATCATCGAATGGAGTACTTTCCTGGTTACAAAGACGTGAGAGCACATCTTAAATATTGCTATTTCCGGGAATGTATTTGACCTCAAAACTGTATGGTAGTAATCGAAGAGCCCACCCCTCGGCGCGAGTGCAAGCTCTTTTTCCGCTCCGATGTTTACCTTGGAAAATGTACTCCAAAGTTTTGTGGTCTGAGAATATTGTAAAGTGAATGCCGAATAAATAAAGGTAGAACTTTTCTACAGACCATACAACCGCCAGGGCCTCACGCTGGGTCTGCGGATACTTCCGCTCTGCCGATGTCAAACTTTTTGAAGCGAAGCTGATTATCCTAGGAATGCAAGCATCATCACGTTGGACGAGCACTGCCCCCAATCCAACAGGGGAGGCGTCAACGTACAGTTCTATACTGTCTGACGGGTCGAAATATCCTAGTTTGCGAACGCTATTGGACAACTCATGTCTGAGATCATTAAAAGCTGTTCTCTGGTCATTTCCAAATGTATCTACCTCTCCCCTTACGAATTGGCGTAGAGCTTCAGTTTTGGTGGATAACTGTGGTATAAAATGGCCTACAAAATTTACGAGGCCTAAGAAGCTGCGAACTTCTTCTTTTGTTTGGGGCTCTCGAAAATTTTTGATCGCGGTAATTTTATCGTTAGAAGGACTTATTCCTGAGGCGCTCATATTAAAGCCTAAAATATCTAACTCGTTAACTCCGACAATACATTTATTTTCGTTAAGCTTAGCATTGTTATCCTTCAAAGCCGACAAAACTTCTCGTAAACGATCTCGACCACATCGTCGATGTAGACAATGACTCCTTCGATACCTGCTAGAATTTCCGTCATAATTCTTTGGAATATTTCCGGTGCAGCATTTATTCCAAACATTAAGCGTTTAAATCTCATCAACCCGCGACCAGACATGAAGGTAGTTATGCTGCGAGAATCCGGATGAAGCTCAACGTGATAAAATGCTGACGATATATCCAACCTAGAAAATATCTTTGATCCTCGGAGTTTGTTTAAGAAGGTGTCTATAATAGGCAAAGGAAAATGTTCTCTTTGGATAGCCTCGTTCGGATATCGCATGTTAATGCATATACGGACATCATTTTTTCCTTTAGGTACGACGACCATGGGAGAGATCCACTCAGGGGGCCCAGGTGCAGGTTCAATAATATCAGTACGCAGCATTTCATCTATTTTCGCATTGACCATTTGTTCCATGGCGACTGGAACTTTGAGGTAAGCTATTTTCTTCGGGGGAATCGACCTATCTATGGAAAACTTCACCTGAACGTTCGGAAATTTAGGGAATGGTTCGATATGCTGTTCGATAGCTTGCACATCGAGTCCTACCTTCAATATTTTCAACTTTTCAGCCGTTTGCTTACACAATAGTGACTTTGTGGCGCCCTCTATTACGAAGAATTCAGCATAAGTATCAGGTTTGCTTGAATTAACGGTTATTCGAGCTTGAAATACAGCCATGACTTTCAATGGGTTCCTGCAGGCGTAAGCTTTGAATTCTCGATCGCAGTTAAATCTTTGCTTGTAAATTCTAGCATCACTGTTTTGGAGTAAATCCCACATTTCTTCGGTAATGGTGTTAATCGCAGCACCAGAATCGATTAAGAAATCGATACCAAAGTCATCAAGGTAGCATTTTATTATTCCATCGTTATCGTTGGATTGTTCAAGATATGGATCAACCTAGAGACAATATATATTCATTTAATTTTCAAATAATAAAATACCTATATTTAATTTTCTTTCGAATTTCTTTTTTTTTTATTATTATTATTTTTTTCCATTAACTTCACATTGAGTGGATTCTACTATACTTCAAATAAAAAAACAATTTAATGAACTTGTTAGGAATAAATGAAAGTTGCTTGAAAATAATTATACCTTTGAAACGTCTTCCATTTTTGGGCGACGTGGTACATCCTCCTTCCAGTTAAGAGGTTCTTCTGAAGATTCAACAGCATTCGTACCTTTTGAAGTCCTAGGTTTCTGAAGGTACTGATTTCGTTCGAAACGCTGCGATTTTCGGTACCTGGGAGCCCCAGGTTTGCAGTTCCGACCGTAATGTCCAAACCATCCACAATCGTTGCAACGAGCGTTCTTGGCATAGCAAAATTTTGAATCAGTTTCATGTTTGTCTGAACCACAACCTCGACAATCCTGACGATGATAATTTCCTTCCCTCGGCTTGGAGAATGTTCTTTGATTTGGTCTATCATATGGAGTACGCCTTGAAACAGCTGGGGATTTTTTTTTATTATCTGACAATTTGCGCCGGGGGTCTTCAGATTTTCCCCAAAATTGAAAATTTGGTTCATTTTTGCGACTTAAAAACACATGTATTTTTTCAGGTTTCTAACATTTTTATTTTTTGAGTTAGCTTCGGTTAGATTTTTTTGTAAATAAAAAATAACCATTTTTCAAAGCTACATAACTCTGTTGTTTCTCAACGGAAATTATAAAATAGCACATCAAAATGCATTGAAATTTTATCAGCTTACCAAATAGAATAGTTGAAAAAAATTAAATAATGACCTTCAACATGAAAAGTTGTAAATAAACTTTAAATGGCGTCTAAAAGTACCGGCTGCACCACCGAATATTTTGCAAAAAATACCATTGTATAGCTCGATTTATGATGCAACTTTCATCTGAAGACACCAAAGTGGGCCATCAACACCTTGAAGAGTTATGAAAGAAATAATGACAATAAATCTCTTTTTTTGCATCGAAAACAAACAATGGTCGAACAACTGCACTCACATATGGAGATAGCAAGCACTTCTAACAACATGGAAACAAAAGAACTTACCAAAGCAGGTAAAAAACACTACTTTTTCGTGCTTTGTAGAGTGTTTGCAGCAAAACTGACTTTGAATTTTAACCAAAATTCTGAGTATCGTATTGTTTAAGTGATAAAACTTATAATGGGAATGTTGCTTTTACAACCTGGTCATATACTATATAACTTATTGATTTTTCGATCAAAGATCATTGTGAAGCATAATCAATGCCAATAGTAGAAGGTTCAGTTCTTGTGTTTGGGATCACAAAAATGTGATTCAAAAAAGCACTGGACACCAAAATCCTTTCCCATTGATCAAAAAAGTATGAGAAAGTGGCACAAATGTTGTAGAAATAATCAAAGAGCTCAGTATGGCCAGCCCAGGCTGTAAAATGATGAAAATATGATACTTAAACCGCATTCGTTTTCTACATTCGCCCAGTTTTGAGGTTTACCATACTAGAACGAACATAATTCGTCGTCAGTGTTTTGATACCTCGATCGCTCACACACGAATCTTCAGTGTTCCATTGTCCATTTTAAATGAAATCTGGGGAATTACGGATGTAAAACTTAGCGCATAAACTTCTAAAAATGATAGTAAAATGTGCATAACTTGTTGTGACCTGGTGCAAAACTGGGTATAAACGAATACGTTATTAGATTTTTGGATATAACATGAAGTCAGTTAAGCTGCAACAATCTACCGCCCCTTCTTTCATAACAGTCCCATATACAAAAATAAGCAAGCGAAACAATCAGCTTCTTCTGTTTTGGAATATATTTTTAAATTGTGACCACCACTTTCAGCATAAACGAAAATCGTTTCTAGGTTGTCATAATAAATCGTTAGGCCTGAAATTTTCGAAATTGGGTTATTGGTAAGGTCGAGAGCACCATTTTTATTCATTATGGGACTGTTAATCGACTATATTTGAAACCTTTTACGAATCTACTAGCATAACAGTCCCATACAAAATATATGTTTCTCACCAAGCTACTTTCTAAGACTTAAATTTGATCATTTTTGAACTTCTAAATGAAATTTTCAGAAAAAGAAACATACTTTTGCAAAAAAAAAATATCATGAATTCCACATTGTAAGTTGAATCTTTTTACGATTTTTGATTGCATCCGATAGTTTTTCGCTCAGGAAGTCATTCCTAAGAAAGTCAGACCTGCCTTCGAAAACTAGTGTGCATCATTCGACATCAAGTGAGTTAAAAAAATGTTTAAATGATTCAAAGCAATAAACCAAAGACTATTTCGCCGAAAGAAACATTGAAAAGTAACCAAATCCGTGGTATTTCACATATGGGACTGTTATTCAGGTATATTTCATATAGGACAGCCACGAATTGATATTTTTTTTCGAAATTTCTAGAACAAAACCCCTTTTTTTAGTCTTTTATGTTGAAGCCGTATGTTGACCTAAAATGACGAAAATTCATATGGGACTGTTATGCGAGTAAGGGCAGTCTGAAAAGGACGATAAAGTAGTGTTTTTTACCTGCTTTGGTAAGTTCTTTTGTTTCCATGTTGTTAGAAGTGCTTGCTATCTCCATATGTGAGTGCAGTTGTTCGACCATTGTTTGTTTTCGATGCAAAAAAAGAGATTTATTGTCATTATTTCTTTCATAACTCTTCAAGGTGTTGATGGCCCACTTTGGCGTCTTCAGATGAAAGTTGCATCATGAATCGAGCTATACAATGGTATTTTTTGCAAAATATTCGGTGGTGCAGCCGGTACTTTTAGACGCCATTTAAAGTTTATTTACAACTTTTCATGTTGAAGGTCATTATTTAATTTTTTTCAACTATTCTATTTGGTAAGCTGATAAAATTTCAATGCATTTTGATGTGCTATTTTATAATTTCCGTTGAGAAACAACAGAGTTATGTAGCTTTGAAAAATGGTTATTTTTTATTTACAAAAAAATCTAACCGAAGCTAACTCAAAAAATAAAAATGTTAGAAATCTGAAAAAATACATGTGTTTTTAAGTCGCAAAAATGAACCAAATTTTCAATTTTCGGGAAAATCTGAAGACCCCCGGCGCAAACCCGTCAGATAATAAAAAAAAATCCCCAGCTGCGACACCATTGTAGCTGGCAGACTCTCCGAATGGTCTAGACTTTTCCTTTTGCTGCATGAGTATTTCGCGACTGACAGCATAATTAACCAAAGCGTCCAAGCTCATTATGTTTTCAAGGCCCTTATCGCGCACTCTCTCGTCGCGTGTGCCCATCGTGATTTGCTGAAGGATTTCTTTTTCCTCTTGTTCTTTGAAACCGCATCTATTAGCTTTGCTTCGCAGTTTCAATAAGAACCGATTGAACGGCTCGTCCACCGATTGCTTGAGAGATCGAAATAATTCAAGCTCCACACGATCATTTTGTTTGCCGACAAAGAAATTGTTTAATCTCTTCACAGCGTTGTCAAACTCGGGTACCTCTGGAGGGCGCAAAGGTACTTTCACCGGCTCCGGGTATATCTCTTCTGGCACCGCACCTAAGTTGTAGTAAATATGCTGTAGACCACGACCACCACGTGCCAACAGCAGGATCAACTTCTCGTGTTGCGACTTAACTCTCTTTATCTCGAGCAACAGTTCAAACGCTCTGAACCATTCCTCCCACTCCTTGCGCTGCTGTTGAGTGTCCACAGTGTCATTAAATGGTTCAAGCGGCCAATCATCGTGACGTCCCATGTTGTTGCTAAAGAGAAATTATGTTTACATTTTAATAACACATTGAAAACAATCACGTGTAAGATGGGCAGTGTGGGTAATAAATTAATTGTCCCTTTTTTCTGTAAGGCATGTGTTTTTTTTTGTCTCCCTATCGAAGAAATTCTTAACGTTTGCAGTCATACAAGTTTCATAAATTATCTTCATATATTCACAACTTCAAATCATGCTACAAAAATATCCACCATATGTAAGCCAGATCGAAAATAATCAACACGGTGACTGTTTCCTTAGTTTCAGAATGTTCCGTTAAACGAGAGTTTGTCCACTTATACTGTCATGAAGGCTAGTTTAGAATATTTCTAAATGTGTAAATGCACATCATGTTTCCACATATTGGTATTTGTATTTTCTCTTCTACACTATCTCTACAGCCTACAAGCTGGACTAAAATTTATTTCACTCTCTACAGTTCAAATACTGGGCTAGAATCATTCCTCTCACTTTCTATGGGTGTACGTGTGCGTTCCTTGTCCGACAAATCATCTCTCTCTGCAGTTAAAATACTGGACTAGAAACGTATCACTCAGTTCACTCTCTGGTATTTGCGTTTTTATTTTCCTTTGCACCTCTACAGTCAAAAGACTGGGCTAATATTACTCGTTCTCTGCAGTCGGAGAGACTGGCCTAGAAATATTTATCCCTCTATCTCTATGGTTTGAACCAGACTAGAATTCATCTTTCCGCTTCAACTTTTTCGGTATTAGTGATTTGGTTAAACACACACCATATTATAAGTTGACCTCAGGTAAAACCTTGCTCTCGTTCTCGATTCCTTTTCCGTGGAAGTCACACAATATGGCTACCTAACAGCGTTTTCAAGTTCAAAATTGGAACGAGTCTGCGACAATTTCACTTTCTTGGGGAACATTAATCCTATTCTATTTTTGCCTTTCAAATTTCAACACTGTACATATCCACAGCAAACAGTGGCACACTTTGAAAGCTTCTAAATGGTCTTCAATTAGTCAGTCATTTTAGTGCAACGCCGCCATGTTGCATATTGAAAAAAAAATCACATGCATTTGATAAATTTTGTGTTTTCCGTTTTACCGCCTAGATTGTGAACAGTATTACACTTCTACGAACCTTCAGATCCGTTCGGCTGCGCCAAATGTAGAATCCCGTCAATTGTGATATTCCGGATACAAGAAAATACGCGATAACGTTTCGGTAGGAGAATTATATTTAAGTCAACTGTACGCAGCAAGAATCATTTGCCAACTAACTTGACATAGCAGTGTTTGTAAAGCATCAAGAATAAATATGTTTTCTCTCGCTCTCCCAGCGCGTCTCGGCTCATCTCTACACCTCCCATTCAAGTTTTCATCCTTCAGGCCTTTTCGTTTGTTGGGCTGTTGCCCTTTTCCATATTGCCCTTTAACAATTTTTCCCTTTTCATCTTTTCGTCATATGCCTGTTTTTCTTCTTGCCCTTTTACTTTTTGCCATTTTGTCTTTTTCCCTTTAGTCCTTTTTCTCTTTTTGCTCTTTTGCTCTTTTTCCTTAAAACCCTTTTGCACTATCAACCGTTTGCCCTTTTACCCTTTTTCCCTTTTGACCTTTTGCTCTTTTGCCCTTTTGATTTTTGCCTTTTTTCTCTTTTGCCCCTTGCCGTTTGCTGTTTGCCCTTTATCCCTTTGTCTTGTTTAAAATTTGCTCTTCTCCCTTTTGCCCTGTTACCACGTTGCCCTGAATTTGCCGTTTGCCTTTTTTTCTATTTTGCCCTTTGCCGTTTGCCCCATATGACGTTTGCTGTTTGCCCTTTTGCTTTTTTGCCCTTTTGCCCTTTTGCCCTTTTGTCCTTTTGCTCTTTTGCCCTACTTCCTTTTGTCCTTTTGCCCTTTTGCCCTTTTTGCCTTTTGCCCTTTTGCCCTTTTGCCCGTAAGCCCTTATGCCCTTTTGCTCTTTTGCCCTTTGCCCTTTTGCCCTTTTGCCCTTTAACCTTCATGCCCTTTTACCTTCTTGCCCTTTTACCCTTTTGCCTTCTTGCCCTTTTGCCCTTTTACCCTTTTGCCCTTTTGCCCTTTTGCCCTTTTGTCCTTTAGCCCTTTTGCCTACTTGCCTTCTTTCCCTTTTGCCCTTTTGCCCTTTTGCCCTTTTGCTCTTTTGCCCTTTTGCCCTTTTGCCCTTTTGCCCTTTTGCCCTTTTGCCCTTTTGCCATTTTGCCCTTTTGCCCTTTTGCCCTTTTGCCCTTTTGCCCTTTTGCCCTTTTGCCCTTTTGCCCTTTTGCCCTTCTGTTCTTTTAGCTCTTTGCCCTTTTACCCTTTTGCCCTTTTGCCGTTTTGCCGTTTTGCCGTTTTGCCCTTTTGCCCTTTTGCCCTTTTGCCATTTTGCCCTCTTGCCCTTTTGTTCTTTTAGCTCTTTGCCCTTTTACCCTTTTGCCCTTTTGCCCTTTTGCCCTTTTGCCCTTTTGCCCTTTTGCCCTTTTGCCCTTTTGCCCGTATGCCCTTATGCCCTTTTGCTCTTTTGCCGTTTTGCTCTTTTGCCCTTTCACCTTCTTGCCCTTTTACCCTTTTGCCATCTTGCCCTTTTGCCTATTTACCCTTTTGCCCGTTTGCCCTTTTGTCCTTTTGCCCTTTTGCTCTTTTGCCCATGTGCCCTTTTGCCTTTTCCCCTTTTGCCCTTTTGCCCTTTTGCTTTTTGCCATTTGCCCTTTTGCCCTTTTGCCTTTTTGCCCTTTTGCCCTTTTGCCCTTTTGCCCTTTTACCCTTTTACTCTTTTGCTCTTTTGCCCTTTGCCCTTTTGCTCTTTTGCCCTTTTGCCCTTTGTTCTTTAAGCTCTTTGCCCTTTGTTCTTTAAGCTCTTTGCCCTTTTGCCGTTTTGCCCTTTTGCCCTTTTGCCATTTTGCTCTTTTGCCCTTTTGCCCTTTTGCCCTTTTGCCCTTTGTTCTTTTAGCTCTTTGCTCTTTTACCCTTTTGCCGTTTTGCCCTTTTACCCTTTTGCCCTTTTGCCATTTTGCCCTTTTGCCTTTTGCCTTTTGCCTTTTGCCTTTTGCCTTTTGCCTTTTGCATTTTGCCTTTTGCCTTTTGCCTTTTGCCTTTTGCCTTTTGCCTTTTGCCTTTTGCCTTTTGCCTTTTGCCTTTTGCCTTTTGCCTTTTGCCTTTTGCCTTTTGCCTTTTGCCTTTTGCCTTTTGCCTTTTGCCTTTTGCCTTTTGCCTTTTGCCTTTTGCCTTTTGCCTTTTGCCTTTTGCCTTTTGCCTTTTGCCTTTTGCCTTTTGCCTTTTGCCTTTTGCCTTTTGCCTTTTGCCTTTTGCCTTTTGCCTTTTGCCTTTTGCCTTTTGCCTTTTGCCTTTTGCCTTTTGCCTTTTGCCTTTTGCCTTTTGCCTTTTGCCTTTTGCCTTTTGCCTTTTGCCTTTTGCCTTTTGCCTTTTGCCTTTTGCCTTTTGCCTTTTGCCTTTTGCCTTTTGCCTTTTGCCTTTTGCCTTTTGCCTTTTGCCTTTTGCCTTTTGCCTTTTGCCTTTTGCCTTTTGCCTTTTGCCTTTTGCCTTTTGCCTTTTGCCTTTTGCCTTTTGCCTTTTGCCTTTTGCCTTTTGCCTTTTGCCTTTTGCCTTTTGCCTTTTGCCTTTTGCCTTTTGCCTTTTGCCTTTTGCCTTTTGCCTTTTGCCTTTTGCCTTTTGCCTTTTGCCTTTTGCCTTTTGCCTTTTGCCTTTTGCCTTTTGCCTTTTGCCTTTTGCCTTTTGCCTTTTGCCTTTTGCCTTTTGCCTTTTGCCTTTTGCCTTTTGCCTTTTGCCTTTTGCCTTTTGCCTTTTGCCTTTTGCCTTTTGCCTTTTGCCTTTTGCCTTTTGCCTTTTGCCTTTTGCCTTTTGCCTTTTGCCTTTTGCCTTTTGCCTTTTGCCTTTTGCCTTTTGCCTTTTGCCTTTTGCCTTTTGCCTTTTGCCTTTTGCCTTTTGCCTTTTGCCTTTTGCCTTTTGCCTTTTGCCTTTTGCCTTTTGCCTTTTGCCTTTTGCCTTTTGCCTTTTGCCTTTTGCCTTTTGCCTTTTGCCTTTTGCCTTTTGCCTTTTGCCTTTTGCCTTTTGCCTTTTGCCTTTTGCCTTTTGCCTTTTGCCTTTTGCCTTTTGCCTTTTGCCTTTTGCCTTTTGCCTTTTGCCTTTTGCCTTTTGCCTTTTGCCTTTTGCCTTTTGCCTTTTGCCTTTTGCCTTTTGCCTTTTGCCTTTTGCCTTTTGCCTTTTGCCTTTTGCCTTTTGCCTTTTGCCTTTTGCCTTTTGCCTTTTGCCTTTTGCCTTTTGCCTTTTGCCTTTTGCCTTTTGCCTTTTGCCTTTTGCCTTTTGCCTTTTGCCTTTTGCCTTTTGCCTTTTGCCTTTTGCCTTTTGCCTTTTGCCTTTTGCCTTTTGCCTTTTGCCTTTTGCCTTTTGCCTTTTGCCTTTTGCCTTTTGCCTTTTGCCTTTTGCCTTTTGCCTTTTGCCTTTTGCCTTTTGCCTTTTGCCTTTTGCCTTTTGCCTTTTGCCTTTTGCCTTTTGCCTTTTGCCTTTTGCCTTTTGCCTTTTGCCTTTTGCCTTTTGCCTTTTGCCTTTTGCCTTTTGCCTTTTGCCTTTTGCCTTTTGCCTTTTGCCTTTTGCCTTTTGCCTTTTGCCTTTTGCCTTTTGCCTTTTGCCTTTTGCCTTTTGCCTTTTGCCTTTTGCCTTTTGCCTTTTGCCTTTTGCCTTTTGCCTTTTGCCTTTTGCCTTTTGCCTTTTGCCTTTTGCCTTTTGCCTTTTGCCTTTTGCCTTTTGCCTTTTGCCTTTTGCCTTTTGCCTTTTGCCTTTTGCCTTTTGCCTTTTGCCTTTTGCCTTTTGCCTTTTGCCTTTTGCCTTTTGCCTTTTGCCTTTTGCCTTTTGCCTTTTGCCTTTTGCCTTTTGCCTTTTGCCTTTTGCCTTTTGCCTTTTGCCTTTTGCCTTTTGCCTTTTGCCTTTTGCCTTTTGCCTTTTGCCTTTTGCCTTTTGCCTTTTGCCTTTTGCCTTTTGCCTTTTGCCTTTTGCCTTTTGCCTTTTGCCTTTTGCCTTTTGCCTTTTGCCTTTTGCCTTTTGCCTTTTGCCTTTTGCCTTTTGCCTTTTGCCTTTTGCCTTTTGCCTTTTGCCTTTTGCCTTTTGCCTTTTGCCTTTTGCCTTTTGCCTTTTGCCTTTTGCCTTTTGCCTTTTGCCTTTTGCCTTTTGCCTTTTGCCTTTTGCCTTTTGCCTTTTGCCTTTTGCCTTTTGCCTTTTGCCTTTTGCCTTTTGCCTTTTGCCTTTTGCCTTTTGCCTTTTGCCTTTTGCCTTTTGCCTTTTGCCTTTTGCCTTTTGCCTTTTGCCTTTTGCCTTTTGCCTTTTGCCTTTTGCCTTTTGCCTTTTGCCTTTTGCCTTTTGCCTTTTGCCTTTTGCCTTTTGCCTTTTGCCTTTTGCCTTTTGCCTTTTGCCTTTTGCCTTTTGCCTTTTGCCTTTTGCCTTTTGCCTTTTGCCTTTTGCCTTTTGCCTTTTGCCTTTTGCCTTTTGCCTTTTGCCTTTTGCCTTTTGCCTTTTGCCTTTTGCCTTTTGCCTTTTGCCTTTTGCCTTTTGCCTTTTGCCTTTTGCCTTTTGCCTTTTGCCTTTTGCCGTTAGCCGATTGCCGTTTGCCGTTTTCCGTGTTTCGTTTTCCGTTTTCCGTTTGACGTTTGCCGTTTGCCTTTTGCCGTTTGCCGTTTGCCGTTTGCCGTTTGCCGTTTGCTGTTTTCCTTTTGCCTTTTTCCGTTTTCTTTTTGCCCTTTGCTTTTTGCCGTTTTCGTTTTGGTGTTTGCTGTTTGCCTTTGGCCGTTTGCCTTTTTTCGTTTTCCGTTTTTCGTTTTCCGTTTGCCGTTTGCCGTTTGCTGTTTTCCTTTTGCCTTTTTCCGTTTACTTTTTGCCTTTTGCCTTTTGCCGTTTGCCGTTTGCCGTTTGCCGTTTGTCGTTTGCCGTTTGCCGTTTGCCGTTTTGCTGTTTGCTGTTTGCTGTTTGCTGTTTGCTGTTTGCCGTTTACTGTTTTCTTTTGCCTTTCGTCGTTTTCTCCTTTCCTTTTGCCTTTTAGTTTCAAAATAAGTTTTGGGTTTTTTATTGTTCTTCCAATTCATTTATCACTCTTTAAATTGCACTGTTTAACGTTATTTGTCTTACACTGTTACTTATATTTTTTGATATTTTTTATGTTATTTCCATTCATTTCTGTTATATATAATTTTTAAATTTTTTTTTTCTCTTTTTCAAATTTTTTCTTAATTCTTTTCGCTTTGTCGGACTTTTTTTTCATTCTCAAAACTTCAAACATTTTTTCTGAATCTTTTCTACATGGCTTGTTTCTTTATTGTTTCTTTGCTGCGCTTGTTACCTTCTCAATTTTTATCTTACTTTTCTTCTTCATCAATTTTTCAAAATTAATTTCATTTTTCCTATATTGTTCTCTTCTTTTGTCTGTTATTCTTCTTTTGTTTCGTGTGTTTTTTCGATATTCTTCGATGTCTTACTTTTATTTCCTTTTGTTCTCTGTTATCATAATCTTCTTTATAATTCTTTAATTTTTTATGTTGTGTTTTGTTTTTTTTTGGGTATTTTTTGGTGTCTTGCTTTTATTTCTTTTTACTCTTCTTTGTCATGTTCTTCTTTTCAGTATTTTCTCGCTTGATTTTTTTTCTTATTGGTTTAAGACTGATTTCCATCATAACAATGTTTGATACACATTTTAATAATTTCAAAAGGTTTTTTTCTTGCTGCCATAGATTTCTTTTGGTATTTTTTGTATGATTTCCTTTTTCCTCTTTTTTTGCTTCATTCCTGCATTTCCTTCGATTTTATCTCTTTTTCTGCCATTTGCATCATTTTGGTATACTTTTTTTTCATTTTTTCATTTCCATTGAATTATTTACTTGATGAATTTTCACTGGCTTCAAATTCCCTCTTGTTTTTCACTTTTGTTTCGGTTTTATTCTCTCATATATTCTTTTTTTTTCCTAAATCTTTTTTAAAACTTTATATTTTTGTTTTTTGTAGTTTTTTTGTGTTTATTTTTTCCCTTTTTGATTTGTTTAATCAGATTCTTTTTTAACTTTCTCTTATTACAGTTACTGAAGTCACTTTCAATTTTTCCTTTTTTTCCATTTTCCTTCCTTTTTTTACTTGTTTTACATTTTTTCTTTCTTCTAACTTATTTTCCCTTTTGGTTTCTTTAATTCTTTATATATTTTATCTGTTTATATTCACAATAATTGCTCATTTTCTTTTAGTCGGACTTTGTTTGGCAAGTATTTTCAGCCCATTATCGTCACCGAAATTGTGTTTTCAATTCAACTAAATTTTCCCTTTCTCGAGAATTGTGAACCCACTTGAAAAGGCTCTTATTCCGGCCGCTGAACAATGTATGACGATGTTGATGGCTAAATAAGGCAGCAAATTTAGCCAGTGACGATGAATTTACGCAGAATTGATGATCCCTACTCTCATGCGAGTGAGTGAGTGAATGTACGATGTGGGCTAGGAATAGCGACTGGCTCAAAGATTCAACAGCTTTCCCGAGGCTTGTATGACGTGTCCCGTCCACACTGGAATGTGATGGGAAGGGAAAGTTATGACTCCGAGAGCGCTTCTGGGAACAACAAAGTGGTTTCATCATCATTGAATTAGGTTCATACGCGCGTACGCTATTCCTGTGACTTGAGATGAGGAAGTTTTCCAGCGGTAAGCCAGTTTTATGGTGACGGAGAACATGACTCTAGGTGAAAAATTCTGGGTTCGGTTTTGAGAACAATCGTGGCTTTGTTGATGCAAATGTTCATCCTGATATAACCATAAGGACAGTGAAATTTGCTTGTTGAATTTGAAATTCATGAAATCTCATCACATAATAACGCGATGTTTTTCGGGGTAAATCACAAACAAATGTATCAGCAATCTGAATTTTCAGAGGAAATTATTTGGTTTTGATTAAAATAACTGAAACAGTAAAAAAACTAATTAACCACTTCATGATTAAATTTTTTCTTTCAAATATAAAAATGATTTCATTTGTTTGGATGTAATAGAAAATCCAGTTCAAAAGAAAGATTCAAATTAAAAGTTTTTTCTCAATTGAAAAACATATGAATGTAATAATTTTTTATCATCTAAACAAATCTAGAACATATCAACATTTAGTGACCTGCGAAAAGTAACATGCGGAATTTAAATTTATTTGATTGGCTCATCTAGTTTTTCTTTAGGTTTTGCAACTATGCTCCTCAAGATCATGACCCATTAAACTACTGAAAATTGCATTACTACAGTATCGTTACGAGATTCGTTAATAATAACGGATTTCAGAATGTTTACCAAAAACAAATGATATGTAAAATTTTTAAGAGTAACTACAAATAATTTAAGGTGTTTATTAGTACCAACCAAGACCATAAATCTTGAATGCAAAAAATCAAGGAAAAAACTGACATCGGGTCATTCACCCCAAGCAGTCCGTCAGTCAGTCTGCTAGAAAGCGAGCAAGTCAGCAGTGATCTGGGTGCTCTCCAGTGCGGCTTCCAAGCTCCCGAGCTGCGAGCACGTGTGCACATTTGGCGACGGTGACAAGAAATTTCTCGATAAACGAGAAATTATTTTTAAAAAATGAACCAAAAAAGGTAAACAAACACTGAAAATCGAAAATACCTAAACTTGAGAACTGCCACCCCCAAAATCTGAGTTCGATATCGACAAGTTAAGTTAGTGAAAAAATCACAGCTTGCCAATATGCCAAACTTGTTCTTCAAGCGGAGAACTGTTTTTTGGGGGGTTTTGTTGTTAACGAATCTGATTCTATTACCTCCATCATAGCATATTTAGATTTGGGGGTAAGTTCACAGCGGAGAACTATTTTTTTTTTGGGATAACTTTTATTCCCGCTTCATTCGCCAAAGGTCTCGCATAAACGATAATGAAGCTAGCTCTCTCAACAACTCCTCAGTGGTCGAGCGGTTAGCATCCTGAGATGGTAATAATCGTAGTGCCGTAACACGTTCGTCGCCATGCTCATTTTGGTAGTTTCACTAGCCGGGCCCAAAGAAATTTTCAGAGAGAAGAAGCAAAGGGGGAGAACTCTCATATTCGAAAAGTGTGGCGAAGCTGAGCGGTGAACTCAAGTAAGAGAGCGTCACACGCTTTTTGATGTGATGGGGCCCCCCAGTAAATACACCCGTCACCTGAATATGGGTGCCGTGGCGACGATCGTTTTAAAGATTCCGACAAAAGCGCTGTTGGCCCCATAATTGTTCAGGCGAATGGAAACGCAGAGCTGTAAATGCTGGTTTTTTAGTTCACAGGGTCGTACACTGAGAGAGACAGTCTCCAGCAGCGCGGGAGAGTATATCATCGATGTTAGAAGATCAGCCACAACCAGAGCTCGAGTTGCATTTCTACGAACTTGAAACGTATCCGAGTCTATGAGGCGGAAACGATTTTGGTAGCTTGGCAGTCGAAACGGATCTTGCCAATTCAAGTGACGTAGGGCATACCGCAAGAAGCGGCGCTGGATAGCCTGAATTTGTTCATTTCCGTTCTGATAGAAGATGCACCAAACAGCGGATGCTTACTCGAGAATGGAACGAACTATGCAGCAATATAGACTTTTAAGGCAGTACACGTCTTTGAAGTCTTTGGCGATGCGAAACAGGAATCCAAGGTTTCTAGAAGCTTTGTCAACAACATAGTTCGTGTGAGTCTTGAACTCCAGCCGTTGATCGAGGATAACTCCTTGATCATTAATGTGGTCCACTCGGATGATGGTTTCGTCTCCAAGGATGTACTCCGTATGAATAGTGTGCCACTTACGGGAAAATGATATAATTATGCATTTGCTGCGGTTCAATGGCAGGCTGTTAATGTCGCACCAGTGAGCAAATACGGATAATTGCTGCTGTAAAAAGTCGATGTCATCTTGGTTGTTTATGCCGTGAAAAAGTTTCAGATCATCAGCGTAAGCGAGTTTTGTGCCGTCAAGAAGCGAGAGTGCGTCATTGAAAAAGATTATAAAAATTATCGGTCCTAAATGACTTCCTTGGGGCACTCCTGAGAGGGCAGCGAATTGCCTGGAACTGGATTCACCAGTTCGAACGGATAACTTCCGTCCCGTTAGATAACTCCGGAACCAATCCAGTGGAACTCCGCAGAATCCTAAGCGTCCAGGCTTTGCGATAGCAATATTATGGTTTGTGGTATCCTGATAGAAGATAATCCCACGTCGTAGCAATCCATGAGTGGCGAGAGCAAGGTAAACGAGAGTATAAATACAGTGATCTCTCTAGAGCAAGAGTTAGTCTAGGATGGACAGGCAATCAGTGATAATCTAGACCGGCGACCGTGACAGGAGCACTAATCCCAGGGAAGGGAAGTGTAAGAACCGGAGATGCGAGGACGAGGACGATGGCGCAAGAATGACGGCACATGGACGATGGTGCGAGGGCAAGAACGTTAGTGGCAATATTATTGTTGCTGTGATGCAGTCTCGAAGATGGCGCAGTGGAATGTCCTGATTGATTTAGTGCGCAAGGCGCGGAGGTTTGCCGAAAGCTGCAGTTCTTATGGTATTGCAGTGCTCAAATGTTGTGATGTGCTAAATGATGCGGAGGGTCTCATCATTCGAAACGTGTTGTGGTGAAACCACGGCTAAGAGTACTTTTGAGGCGCTGCTAGGGGGTGTGAAACTAATGGACACTACTGCCAAAAAAATGTGTATTAAATCGTTGAACAGTAATAACGAGTAATAGCTCATGGTGAGGTAAAGAAAGAAAAACAAAAGAAGCAGAAACGAAACCCTGAATTTGAGTATACGCTCATGATCAGGCGAAGTGGCATGAAGAATGAAAATCAAAATGAGAAAAGCTTGACAAAAGAATTGAGGAAAACCAAGAAACTGAGACCACGAGATTGAGTGGAAGAAATGAAAAGATGGTTTTTTAATAACAAGGCAATGATAGATGAACAATTTTCAACTTAAAGAAAAAGAGAGGGAAGAGAACAGGCAAAGAAAACTCAAGGAGACAGTGAAGACATAGAAAATCACGTACGAGAGAGAGGAGTTGAAGAAATTGTGTATGAGCTGATTGAAAAAGAAAAAAAAGATAATTACATAAACTTTAAATGAAACTGTGGAAATGTTTAAGTAGTAATAAAAAGACAGATAGATGCTTAAAGGAAAGTTATAAAGAAGTAATAGAAAATAAATATTTGAATGAGTTAACGTCAAGAATCATAGTTTTTCAAATCTTTTTGTGCAAAGTGAGGATGTGGTATCCTGATAGAAGATAATCCCACGTCGTAGCAATCCATGAGCGGCGAGAGCAAGCTTTCTAGAGCAAGAGTTAGTCTACGATGGACAGGCAATCAGTGATAATCTAGAATATTACATGGTTCACCTTGTCGAACGCAGCAGAGAGATCAGTGTAAATGGCGTCAGTTTGTGTCTTCCTGGCAAAACAGTCTTGAACGAAAGAATGAAGCTCAGTAAGTTGGTAGTTGTGGATCGTTTAGGTATGAATTCATGCTGGTCGTTGGAAATGGAAGCTTGCAAAACGAGAAAACAGGATCCATAACGAACAGTTCAAAGTGTTTGGATATCGCGCATAGAGCTGTTATCCCACACGGTTGTTGCTAACATCTCTCTTGTCCCCTTTTTTGTGGACAAGAAACAAATGAGCTTCCTTCCACAATGAGGGAAGAATTACGTTGTTCAGTTATTTCATCGATCTTCACTGTCCGGCAGTCAGCGACATCGGTCGCATGTCACCGCGGTCCCTTCAATTTTATTTATTTCTGGAGTCTTTGACTATTGTCATACAGACTGATTGTTTAAGATTAGCTTATAATTAAATTACATAGCAATTAAGTTAGGTGACGTCACGGATTGCACATTTAAACTTAGATTTTGTAACATGATAGTCAAACAAGTGAGAAACAGCATTGAAAACTTCACAACATCGAAAGAGGGGGTGATTCTGTCCGAAGACAGTCCTGCTTCTTGGCAGCCAAAACATGGTTTGATTACGCAGTCGGCGTGCTGGAACGTATATGTTCAATCTCTGAAGCAATTGCGGGCAGTCAACGGCATTTGTCAAGATATCGTAAACGAAGGTGCGCTGTAGAAAAGTTCTTCTTTGGCTCAAAGACGTCATTGGTAGCAAGGCACACCTCTCAGAATAGGGTGGTAACCGTACGGGATCTTGCCATGGCAATCGTCGCAGGGCGTAGCGGAGGATTTTTTTCTGAATCCTTTCGAGCCTTCCGCTGTGGACAGAGTGGTAGGGTGCCCAGACCGGTACCGCATATTCCAGAACACTGCGTACCAATGAGCAGAAAACTGTTTTCAGAGCATACGGGTCCTCAAAGCTGAGTGTATTCCGACGCAGGAAGCCGAGCAAAGCGAAGGCTTTGGCCACAGTGGTCGCGGTGTGTTGAACAAATGAGAGCTTTTGGTCAAACGTTATTCCGAGGTCTTTAATAAAGGTTACTCTTTCGAGAGAGGTGTCCCTTAGACCGTAGTCGTAGACAACAGAGGCTCTAGTTCTAAAAAAGCTTATACATTTACATTTTTCGGCGTTAACCTCCATACCGTGTAATCCGCACCATATCGACGTCCTCCTGAAGCGCAACACAATCCAATATCGAATCAATGGTCCGGTAGATTTTGAGATCATCTGCAAACAGCAGTTTCGGCGACTGAAGGAATGTTGCCAGGTCGTTAATAAAAATCACAAAGATGAGCGGTCCAAGATGACTACCCTGCGGAACACCAGACGGCATGTCGAATACGGAGGAGTGAGTCCCACGAATGTTTATAAAGCCTTTACGATTCAGCAGATACGAATACAGCCATTTAGTTGCCCACTCGGGAAATCCATATCGATCAAGTTTTTCTCTTACGATTCTGTGAGGTACTTTGTCGAAAGCTTTAGCAAAATCTACGTATATCGAATCCACTTGCAGTTTTTTACCTGTTGCAGAATGCAAATCGCTGGCATAAATCATTAGGTTTGTCAAGCTTGATCGTTTCACGGGTTCATCCGTGCTGGCCTGTAATTCACCACACGATGAGCATTTCCTGACTTATGGATCGGTGAGATTGATGCGATTTTCCACAGAGTAGGAAAAGTACCTTCCGAAATCGATCGATTGAAAATCATGCACAGCGGTGTGACAAGCGAAGCAGCTATTTTTACAACAAGCGATGTTGGAATCCCATCAGGCCCAGATCCTTTCGAGGGATCAAGAGAATTTAGCACTTTTAGAACTTCTTTGAATACTCACCCATCATTCTAGGTTCCCCTGGCAGGCTCTTCACTTCATGTTTGAACCTTGCAAATTGATCCTAGAACTGTTCCGGATCGCGAGCGGTCCCGAGCTCCATCAAGTTTTCGGCACGGATTTATGTTCAAAGTTAATCTCCGATCATCTTCCACACTTGAACACTGCTGCAACTCCAAAACTGCTTGCCGCTTTGAATTCTCCTGCTCTGGGGTCATTTTTAACAGGAAAAGGGGTTTCTTTCCAGTACTACTAGATTTAAACCCTGAAACAAAACTTCGAGTTTTTTCAAGCGCCATTTTAAGAACACCAAGTATCATCGACACCGAATTCGATGTTTTTTGTCATATTCCACACGCTACAGTGAGCGAAATAAGAATAGCACCACCATGTGTTTTGCTTGTTAAAATATGAATAATTGGAAATCACGAAAATTTTCTTCTACAGTTTGTTCTGAATTGCTTAACGGATAAATCAAGCATAAGTTTACTGTTTTTGGACGTAGCAATTTGAGTTGAGGACCAAAAATGTGAAAAAAGGGTGCGAAATAAGAATAGCACCACTTGAGTTTCAACAAAAACTAGATTATTTTTAAAAATTATTTGTGTAAAAGTGAATAATAATGCTTCTACGAATTATTTGAATAGATAACTGCTTTTTAAGGAGTTTTCTAGAATTTCAAAGGTTTTCAAAGGTATTAAAAGGGGGTTTCAAGAGATGCTCCTCTAGCGTTAAGGAATTTGATATTTAAGCTATAAAACTGAATCAAACTGCTTGATTTCTTCATTAACATTCATAAGTATGATGCAAAATGATGAAACATAGATTTGAGGCTGAGTTTGAATCCAAAAAACAGGTTGGAATTGAAAAATACTAATGATTTTTAATAGTCAAACACTATTTCTCTAGTTTTAAGTCATAGATGGCAGCACTATCTTGCAATTTAACCAAATTCATGAGCATTTTCGAATATCCGGGATTAATTAGGGTGTGCTGAATGATTTTGGTCAAAAAATAAATACATGGTACCGTGTGAACGCTTTGGAAATTCTAAGATCACTATATCAATAAAAATTAAAATTTCATCAAGGTCACTATAATTGAATTTTTTGTACCGATTATCAGGATAAAGTTTTGCTTTGCGATGGAGCTTGATGGACCAGACGGCTAGCAGTATTATTAGTATGATTTGCGATTGAATCGTAAGTTGAGATGAGTAGGAATTTTGGCGGTTGTACATTCTTGTGCTGGTGATTCTTTTGCAAATCGGAAAAAGCTTTCTGCTGCGTGAACTTCCACAAAGCTGTGATGGGAAAATACCCCAAAATGATGAATTTGGGCTTAAATAAACCTGTAAAATCAATATTGAGACTTAGTTTGGTTTTAACTGCAAGATAGTGCTGCCATCTACGACTTGAAACTGGAATAAGTGTGGTTTATTGAAAAAAAAATTTAAAAGTTTTTGATTTGCAACCTTTTTTTCTGATTCAAAATAAATCCCGAATGTTTGTTTTATCATTTCACGTCATTTTAATGAAGAAAGTAAGTAGTTTGATAAAGAATTACAGCTCAAATATCAAATACCTTAACGCTAGAAGAGCATCCCTTAAAACCCCATTTTAAAACCATTGAAAACCTTTGGAATTCTAGAAAACTCCTTAAAATGCAGTAATCTATTCAAATAATTCGCAGAAACATTATTATTCACTTTAACACAGCTAATTTTTAAAAATAATCTTGTTTTTGTTAAAAAACTCAAGTGGTGCTATTCTTATTTCGCACCCTTTTTTCACATTTTTGGTCCTCAACGCCAATTGCTACGTCCAAAAACAGTAAACTTAGGGGACATCCATGAATTACGTAACGCTCCTAAGGGGGGGGGGGAGGTGGTAAGCTCGAGCCTTACGAATTGTGACATAGGGGAGGGGGGGAGGTAAGCTCATCGTTACGTAACGATTTTTTCCTTAAAAATTTCAGTTCAATCGCAGCTATTTTGATGACATTCAATTTTTGCAGAATGATAATCAAACTAAAATCCGCTTAAAATTTGCAAGCTTCAACATGATTGAAACTGGTTTATAACCTTTCCTCTTTGAAAATTCTGAGATAGACTATATTGAATATCTGTGAAATAACCGTTGGAAAACCGAATATTATGTACATTTACCCCTAAGAACTCAATTCAACCTTAAAACGGAAATTTTACTATTTTTTTCAATTGATTTGAAAAAGCAATTTTGATTCTTCCAAAAAACAATACTAAGTGGAATATATTTTGCATGTTCCTTGAACAAAATAAAGTAAACAAGGTACATAGATCATCAGTTAACAAGCACAGAGCAGCTCGTAAGAAGACCGTTGAAAATTTTTGTTAAAATTTTTATTGTTTGATGTTATCATCGACAATTCATCGCGGCGATTAACCAGTTAATCAACTAAAATTTTTATTTTACCTTCGAAAATCAGTATTCAAAAACATGATAAGATGGGGGGGGGGGGGGGGTAATTATCAGCGTTACGTAATTTTAAGAGGAGGGTACGTCAAAGCGTTACCATTTGGGACATACGGGGGGGAGGGGTCAAAAAAGTGCATTTTTTGCGTTACGTAATTTATGGTTGCCGCCTTATGCTTGATTTATCCGTTAAGCAATTCAGAACAAACTGTAGAAGAAAATTTTCGTGATTTCCAACCATTCATATTTTTACAAGCAAAACACATAGTGGTGCTATTCTTATTTCGCTCACTGTATATCTGAGTCGCATGAAACTTATGTGTCGGAATGATGATTTCTTGAGTTTCTTTTGATTAGGTCGTATGAACCAACATAAACAAAATTGAGATATTTACTACAAACGATTGAAAAACATGTACTTTACGTTAGGTAAAAATTTGGTTGTATTTGATCAATGAATAAATTTTAAAACATGATTTGAATTTTAGACGAATAATGACTTTCTCATTTTTGAGTGCAATTTGGTTTTAGCGACGTTTTGCGCAGCACTGGATTGCCGTGATGCAAAACGACGCATAAACAACAGTTCGTCATCGATGGTTTTTGCGACCTAATGTATTATGGTAGAAAATTCATTGCCAGGTGATGAAAACCTTATTTTTATCAACAGAAATCGTTCAAAAGAGTTGTTTTGCCTCGTAGGGAAACAAATGTCTTCAACTAGGTAAGTTCAATAAACGTTACTTCTATGTCTTATCTTATACTCAGCCTCTTATTTTTTGTTCATAAAGTAGCAGTCAACATAGAATCTTCGGACGAGATCCTGCACTACTTGAGCGGTTATCACATTCACAGGAAGTACCTAACCGGCCATTTCAAGTAGAATAGAAACCTGGTACACAGTCCCTCACAGCACAGGTTCCAACTGCTGTACTGGTGCGGTGAGGAGATTACTTCATTCCAGTGTTACAGACTGGGATCAGGCCCTCTCACCAATTTTGTAGTGCGCATATCACCCACGGGGCCAGACAAAGCTCGAGGAAATCACGCGTAAGTCCTCTATCTTTTATGTTTTTGCTAGATGATTGACAATTTGCAAAACGACGTTGGCGCCAAAAACGTAATGCAAAAGGTCGTTGGTACTTGTTTACCCGAAAATCTCAATTAATGCCTGTACCGAGGAAACTGCCACATTTTTCATCTGTTTTTGTATCGTATATTAATTTTTTAGACAACTCTGACTAAAATATGAAATACCATAATTGAAAATGTGTTACAAAACTTCAGCAGCGATTTTCTCGAAATAAGTCAGGTGGCTCATACGACTTAATCAAAAAAAAACTCTAGATTTTCATTTGATTCAAATAGTAGAATAACGTTAGAGAAGTGTGTGTGGAAAAACATACGCTCTAAGTGTCGATTTTCAGCAGTGTATGAATGGGTGATGTAGGACAGCTTTGACGAGTAGAGCGGCAGCTAAAACGATCGTCGGAATCCTGAACCCTTCGTTAATAAAACAGAGGTCTAGCATTCGGCCGTACTCGTTTTCAATATTATTTAACTGATGTAGAGTCGCTGTGCTTAAGGCATCTAAGTAGGCGCTGCAGGGTGCGGTGGAAGAAGAACGCACAGGATCTGGAAACAGAAAGCCACCGTGTGACAAGCACCACTTCAAGCCAGGCATGTTGAAGTCGCCGATGACGAGGATGTCATCTTCAGGAGAGCAAATGGAACTGACTTTAGAGAGGAAACATTTCGTCTACAACCAGGTCTCTGAAACGATTAGAAGGCCCCTACACTACGCACACATAAAGTTTTCGATCACCATAACGATGCGAGGCCAAAGAAGTTCCAGATTATCCCAAGAATCGTTTTCTATAAACATGGCGGGGAGTTTAGATTTATCCGAAAGTAACACGCCGCCTCCGGTTGACTTTTTACTGTTGAATGGACTTCGATCGCATCGAAACACTGCGTAATCAGAGCCGCGGTCGTTAGCCATGTTTCAGTGAAGGCGATAATGTCGTAGCAGGAGCACGAAGTGGCGAGGAAATAGTCAATCAAGCAAGAATGGACACCACCAACATTCTGATAGTACATAAATGCTAATCGAGTCGGCCGATTCAGAAGCAGAACAGAAACGATGATCACTGGAAAGGCAATTCCAACAGGCAGAGTAGGACTGTCGGTGATATATTACTTGCCAGATAAAGCAGGCTGGAGAACCCCTTCAACACAGACGAACTCAGGGCTGGGACAACTGTTGAAGCTGGCAGGAAACAGAGCGACTGGTCGCAGTGCTTAGGGGTCTCCGAAGTTCCTAGTTCGTTGCGTCCCGGTGCTGGAGACCCAGAAGAAGTCACATGATTTACGAGGTCCGGAAGATTTGATGGAGTCCTTCTGTGGTAGAGTGGAAACCGGATACGCAAAGGGCCTGTTCTTAACATAAACTCGTATTTGCCTGTAAAAGAGGTCTGGAGAACCCCTTCATACCTTTTAACGAAATCATCTTATTGCCATGAATTCTTTTTTCCTTTATTTATTTTTAACAACTAAATATTACAGGCTCTTGATTCGTAATCCAGAACTTCTTGTGTTTAAATTTGTTTTACATGCATAGATTTTTTTCACATTAAAATCATTTCTTTTCACAAATATTTCCAGTTGTAGTTTTTTTCGATAACTTTAGGAACATATTTCAGGAGGTTCATCATATCGGGATCATCTCTTAAGGTTAATTTTATGGGCTTCATATTGTGGGGCTCCTCTCGTAGGGCTCATCTCGTGAGGCTCCTCCTGAGGGGCTCATCTTGAGGGGCAAATCTTGCGGTTTGAGGCTCTCGTCTCTTGTTGTATAGTGGATTGAAGTTCGATGCATGTGGCTCGTAGTTTGTGATCCTTAACAATCTCAACTTGTGACCATAGCTCATGCCCCTTGGCTGTTCATTCGTCTCCAAATCATTATCAGAGTTTCAAGTCAGCTCTCTTCAGAAAATCAAGTATAATTTTCATTGTTTACATAACACACTGACTAACTATGTTTATTATGGGAATCGTATGAAGAACCATGAATTCTTTTGTCCACCCGAAGATTCTTCGTGAAACATCTAGTGTTAGTTACAAATTCTGTTAAAATATTGAAGAAAATGTTTACATTTGAACTTAATTTCTAATTTCTAATATGTATAACTGAAAAAAGTTTTAATCAAAATATTTGCTCGAATTTTGATTCATACAACGAAAACTAAATTTATGGTGCTGACTTTGTAGTAAAAAAAACTTTAAATTGTATAATTACCTTGCTATGAACCAGGCAGCGTTACCAATTTGCTCAATATGCCAAATTACTTCGCCCGACTGAATCTCAATTAGAGTACGCCGAAGACAGGTGAATTGAAGCTATCTCTCCTCCCATTTTTCCGGGGTTGACATTGAAGGGTAGTTTCTCCCCAAGCTCCAGCAATATACATAGCTCATGCTTCATTCTCGTTGTAAAATATTGCTTGTTCATGGAGGGGTCGGATCGTCAATTAGCATGCAACGTGCAATCATCCTTGAGATGAGCCCCCGGGCACTGGCCTCTGCCTAGAATGATCCAAGGCCAGGCCAAAGTACTCGCTTGATTCAAGAAGTCCATTCTAAATCCGTAGTAATTAATCCAACGTAGACCGTAACGAGTGTTAGAGGCGAGAATTAAAGAGGGTAGCAACGAAAAAAAAATCACAACACATAGCACATATCCATTGACCCTTCCGTGTGCCCGTTACTGAATGAATGACCCTTATGAAGCAAAAACTTGTCACATCGTTTGCAAATTCCTGTTGGTACCCTCAGGTCGCGTTTTTTCGTCCTGCTTCCCCACCGAAAGATGCCTGATGTGGGTTTGGATTTATTTTTTCAAACCACCATCACCAGCACCCACTTTCGAAAATCCAAACGAAGGTGTAAACTCGTTGGCCGTCGGCGTCGGCGTAGCTGCTGAATTTCGGTCCGGCACCGGTAGTTGCTCTTTCCGGAAGGTGTTTCCGCCCATATATTTCCGCTCGGGTGATTGAGATCCGGTGGCGGTGGTGGCCAATGGTTTGGTGTTGTGGACAGTGTTGCTGTTATTTTTTTTTTGTAGGTATGTATGTAAAAATATTGTCAGGGACAAACGATAAGTTCATCTTGAAAATCTTCACTGAACCGAAATTTAATCCTAAAATGCACATTAAATTTACTGGATCAAGTGATTTTTCTTTCTTTCAAGTTGCTAATGTTCACTTTACTTGCCCATATATGTATAAGTTTTAAGTGAACTATCCAATATTGACACTGTGAAAAATTCTCGAAATTACATAACGCGTAAAGGGCAGTGAGGTTTGAAATATTGTGATGAAAAGTTTAGAAGTAAAAACATTAATGTAATGTGAACTGCCATGTAAATTTTATTTTAGTTTAGGTTGAGCTTAAAATGCCGGTAAATTAAGCAAAACATTGTTAATTTGATTAAATTTTGTATTACTTAAGAGCAATGTCTATTGGAAAAGATAAAACAAGCCAAAGATTACAAAAAATCAATCACCAAAATTAGTTTCAAATTAGTCCTAATATTGAATTAATGAAGTGATCCTATCCAAACATAAAAAGTTGGAAACAGACCAAAAGAATAAATCATATGTGAGTATAAGAGTGCCCTTAATGACCCAACTTTTGATATAGTTAAGCGCTGCAGGCTTAAATTCATCCTAGGTCTAGATCTCATGCCAAATCGGATCACGACAAGGGGTCGCTCAACGGACCTGAAGTTGATATGGGATTTGAGATATTTTGTTTAGGAGGAACATGAAAAATCAGTTTTACATAAATAACTGTTGTCCCCTTCAGCTGATTTCTTTTGAATACGGGTTTTTTAAAGCCTTATGACAAATATTTCAATCGAAGACTGAATTTTGATTCGAGTTAAGATAAAAAAAAAGTCAATAGGCTTCAAAATGGGCAAACTTTCAGTGATATTCATCTCTGTTGTAATGAATGTCACCCTTAAAAAAGTTAGTCATTTTCGATGCTTAATCATTTTTTTTTTATCTCAACTCAATTCGAAATGTGATCTTTGAATGCAATATGTGTCATAATTAAGTCCTTGAGAAAAACAAACCGTTTCCAAAAGAAATCGGCCGACGAAAACCAAAGTTATTTATGTACAACTGGTGTTTCATGATCCTCCCGAACAAAATGTCTCAAAACACCATACAAACTTCTGTCTCGTTAAGCGACCCCTCCCGTCATCCAATCTGGCCCAAATTTGGCATGACATCTTGTACTAGCGAGGCCTAGGATAAATTTGAGCCGGCAGCGCATAACATTTCACAAGTTTAAAATTTTCTATACAAATTTGGGACAGTCTATTAGGATCGATTTTCAAAAAATCTTCATTTGCCCATCGATGTTCTCTACCCCATCGTTGCACAGGATGACTTAAATTGTGAATCTTTCAGCCGTTTTTTCCGGAAATAATCCTGAATAACCTGATGAACTCTTATTGGAAAGATCTGGGAATGATATATTCGTCACCTCGTCAAAACACTGCAGAATAGATCTTAACAAAGTTTATTCCCTGTTTTGATTGGATCTGGCATCGAGCTGCTACGCTAAAACTGTGATGGAGTTCCCTGGAGTGATGAAAAGTCGAATATGATAATTTTGGGTCATACGAGGAAAATGGTCTATATTTGTTAGACCTTTGAACAAATTAAAAATTTTGAGTTTGAGACTCTCAAGGTACAGCTTCAGGAAACAGAAAGCGTTATCAAAAATAACCTTAATTGAAAAAGGGGTGGAGCATAGATGGAACACGTGGTGCCTAAAAATAAGAGTCGAAAAAACTTCTTCATTGAACGCTATCTCAAAAATCACTTGACAGAACGTCAATTTGACCATGTAAACATAACATTACATGCGCTTCTGGTAGGATATTTAATTAATAAATGTTCAACGGTAGTTATGGATTTTGCATAAAATTGTGTATGCACCTCGTTACAAATTTCGATGTTTTTGAGTTTTTTCCGATTTGTTCGATTTTTTTGAGCATAAATAACTATTTTCGTATCGGTTTTTGATAATAAACGTTTGTTGAGCCATTTTATTACTTTTAAGCTGCTGTTTAGACATAGTAAAATCTATGTTCTGGTAGTATTTATTATAATTCTGCATTAGACAATTTATTGTACTATTTTTCCTGAGGAAGAATAACCAAGCTGGTTTAAAAACCTATATAAACAAAATTGAATAGAAGGACTATTTTGTACATAATCAGTTCAAGCAAAGGTTAAATTAAAAAGATTTCTGGTTCTCAACTGGCGACACCGACAATAAAAGTTTAACTGATTAAGAATATTTAGTAGACTGAACACGCTGATGAATTATGTTGTTTACAAAAGAGATTGCAGCAAATTCTCTTCTATGGTTCAATATTTATTAGTTAACAGCGTGATTCTTAGCTTGGTAATTGGCTCTGAGACCATCCTAGATTTCGTAAAACAAATAGAAAAAATTGTTTTTGAATGGATTCTTAAAGGTTTTTATGAGAAATTTGGAAAGGGGGGCACACTATGCTACAGTACTCAAGTATGGATCGGACATAAGCTGTGTACAATGTTTTTACTGTATATGGATCTCGAAAACTATAACTAAACGTTTTGTAAAGCCAAACATGCTATTTGATTTCTGTATTACTGAGTTATAGTGATCTTCAAAGGTTATCTAACAATGTTATATGATGGATATTTTTTCCTAGCAAATACAATATTTTTTTCACATTTATTTCAAGAAGACATTTACTGCACCATTTTTAAATAATGTATATTTATTTCATTTTGAAACAACCTAACATCTTTTTCGTTATTTACTTTCATATAAAGCCTCATGTCGTCTGCATATATAAGCCCGTTTAGCTGATTCAGTAAATAAGTAATGTCATTGACGTTTATGATAAATAATAAGGGACCGAGATGGAAGCCTTGAGGCACACCAGATGTAACGGAGATGATTTTTGAAAGTGAACCATTGTATCTAACAATTTGTGAACGGTTTTTCAAATACGACTCAATCCATTTCAGCAGTTGTGCACTGAATACGTTTTTATGTAGCTTAGAAACTTACAAAGGGATGTCGTTTCTATCAAAAGCTTTACTGAAGTCCGTGTATAGAGCTTGAACGGAAATTACTTAAGGGGGGAGTAGGGTCTTACACTTTCAAAAAATCGATTTTTTTATTTTATTATTGTAAAACATTTCAAGAATGTTGTGTCAAATTTTCAAGTTAATCGAAGCAAAACTGTAGAAATTATAGGCCTTTAACCCCCTGTTATCTAATACTGCAAGAATTCTAGAGCAGAAACTTCAAACGCGTTTTTCTCGAAAGCACAGTCAGTGGACATCGTCATTTGAAAACTACTTCACTGATTCTTTTCAAATTTGGAAAATATTTTCTACTTATAAAATACCAAACCCCATCGTTTTTCTTTTCTCTTTTTTTTTTACTTTAGGGACATTTTACAGATAAAAAATGGTGTTTTTTTTGTGAAAAATCGTAGTTTTTACTTCAAACAGCCACAAAAATTTAATAAAAAAAAACTTTTAAGTTAAATTAAATCGTTGGGGTCCAGAAAAACATCTATTAAAAATATTTTACTCTGATTTTTTGACTTCAGATGATTCTGTGCTGAGATACAGTGTCCACCGCAAATCCTGTTTTCTAAAACGCATCCTCGAAAGTGCTCCGTCACCGGCTCATTTTTCAATATTTTTCTACGAAAAAATTACTGAATGTTCTTTTAACAATGCTTTGTATAATGCAAAAAATTTGAATACATTTGTTTGAACGATAGCTCTAAAAAAAAATCGTGAAAATGGTGTTTTTTTACCCCTTAGACCCTACTCCCCCCTTAATCCATGGAGTGAATATTAACACTAAACAAACCAACACTTTGTATATACCTTTTCATACCGCGAGCGGTCAAATGACGGTTTACACTGTTTTCGCTAAAACTTTCTTGTTTCTCAACCGATTTCTTTAAAATTTATATTTTTGAAAAGCCTATAATGTGACTCAAATATGTTTCTCAGACAATTTTCAGCTACAATCAATTATTTTAAAGTTATGTTAAGTCCAAGAAATTTTTTAAGAAAAAACATGCTTCAGGAAAATTGCTATAAATCTGTTCATCCGTGCTCGGAAAAAATTTCTCTTAGTGCATGAGAAAGCTAAAGTTAGAAGCTATATGTTGCACATGCGCTTGACAAATTGTCTGAGAAACATATTTGAGTCACATTATAGCCTTTTTAAAAATATAAATTTTAAAGAAATCGATTGAGAAACAAGAAAGTTTCAGCGAAAACAGTGTAAACCGTCATTTGACCGCTCGCGGTATGAATAGGTATACCACATGCGTTATTCGAAAACCACAACACTTAGAAAAATTTAAAAAACGCAAAAATACTTGCATTTTGAAAATAAAAATAGTCCTGTCGTTAAATTTGCGAAAAAAAATTATATAAGGTCTAATCATCATTCAAAGTTTAAAAACCGTCATTTGACCGCCTCCGGTACGTTTATTGTTAAGGGATACAAATTCAAGTAAATTAGTCGTTTAGTTGTAGATCGTCCTTTTACAAATCCCTGTTGCGTTTTAGTCATGAGTGTTTTCAAATGATCATATATTTTTTCATTCACTATTGCTTCAAAAAGTTTCAGTGTGCACGATAAGATTGCGTTACACTAGAAATTTCTAATGTCAGAACTTTTCTTCAACATTTAAATAGGTACAAGAAAAGTTTCTTTCCATACTTGAGGAAAAACACCGGTTTTCAACGATGAGTTGAACAGAAGAAAAAAGGGCATACTAAGTTCATTTACAAGATTTTTTTAAAGTTATGGAGCTATTCCATCAGGCCCGGATCCTTTGGAGCTATACAGGAAGCAAATTGATTTGTGTATTTCCTCAAGGTTGATTGAATCTACCACAGTCAATGATGCTGAGTCGGAAAGATGATCGAAAAACGCAGTATCGCCATTGGCTTCCGAAAAACTAGTGTTAACGCTTTGGAAGAAATTGGCAAACAAATTACATATTTCATGTGAATTATTACCGTTAGCGCTGTCCAAGTGCATACGAGACGGAAAATTATTAATTTTTAATTTAGAACTTACATACTTGAAGAAGCCAATTGGATTGGATTTAATGTTTTTCTCTGTTTTCCTTTTATATTCTTCAAAGGAGGTATAAATACATATGGTAGATTGGTTGCATGCTTCTTAATATTTTGAACTATCAGTCTTTTTCCATTTTTTAAGGCGCTTTCTGCTTTTTATTTCTAAGTAGCTTTAGCTCTTTTGAAAACCATGGTGGATCTCTGTTATTATTCGATCGTCGCATTATTTTTATTGGGATATATTTACTCAAGATATTTGCAAGAATTGTATAAAAAAATATTTAACTGATTGACAGTTTCATTGTCGCTTTGAAATGATGATTGCCAATTAACTGATTCTAATTTAGTTTTAATCATCGTGTCATTTGCATGGAAAAAGTCAAGGGTCTCCTCATATTCATATTCTGGTATTTAAAAAGAGTCATCCAAAAATCTAAAAACAGTTTTCATCATATGATCCTTATGAGCATCCATGCCAAATTTCAGCTCTCTAGGTCTTATAACGGCTGCGCTTGTAGAAAACAAACAAACAACCTTTGTCCAAACCTTTTTGACTCAACAAAGTAAAATTAAAAGTTATACTCACAAAATTCTTTGAATTCAAAAAATTGAATTTCTTACATACTTACTTAATGATCCCGCACCGATCCTTCGGTGCATAAGGCCGTGGTAAAAGACTTCCACTGCACTGTGGACGATCCGGAGCCAGCGTCTTCACCTGGTCCCAGTTTAGATTCTCGTCGACAGTTTGGATTTCGGCGGCTAAGCTACGCCGCCACGAGTTTACTACCTCTTCTTCGATGTCTTTCTGGATTCCATTCTAGTGCCTCTCTGCAAATCTCTTTCTCATCTTTTTGCAGCGTGTAATATTCTATATTACTTTTATTCTATTTTTTTTGCATTTGATTGCAATAAAATTTCTATTTCAATAAACATTACGAAAAGGCGCTTGCCAGCACTGACTTTTCCAGTAATGTAAATAACTGTGACCCCTTGACGGTAATATTTTCACGGTCCCATAAACAACTCACTTGCAAATTACGTTTTCACCACTTCTAGCCATACGCTCGCTGGAAGACCGAAACCTTCAAATCTGTTGACGGATACAGTTAGTTGGTCGCATTTTTTAGGTCGGTAATGGTTTTCTGAAACGGTGAACACAACATGTGCCAGGTGGGGGTGTCAAGCCATCCATGTGTTTTTTTTTCGCCACGTGTATTTGCTCCTGGATGCCTAAGTACCTCCCCTAACAGAACAAGTAGCAACATTTTCCGGTTAAAACATACCCGGGAGCTGATTGTTGATGCAACTTAATACTCATAAATCTAATCTAATGTAAAGGAGAACGATGGCTAAACTTAGAGAAGGGTGAAGTTTATTCTGTTCATGTTGTACATGTCACACCTTCCAAAGGTTATTTCACTTTAAAAGTTTCAACCACTTAAAGTGTTCACACTTTGTAAAACTGCTTCCGAGTGTTATAATTTTAATAAAGTCAATATGAGCTACACGGTCACATAGCAACTATATTATCATATAGAAAGGATACCTAAATTGTCTGAAATGCTTAAAGAAGGAAAAAAGTTTAAAAAATGAGCCGTCAGCTACGTTTCAATCCAAACCAAACAGATGAGGTGAACATCATAACGCACTTTACTTTATTCCGTTGATAACTTTACCAGCCGGTGGAATATTTTGAATAGCAGTCTCGTTTCGAAGCGGCGAAATGAACGTCTACGACCAGTAGATATGGAAGGATTATGAAAAAGTGCCGGTCTATCCACTGTACAATCTAGAATCGTTGCCACTTAGTTCGTATACAGCTTAATTTTTCCACAAGATTTGGGAAATTGTGTAACTGGTGTAAGGGTTTTTGAATACTTTCGTGAAAAACATCTATATTATTTTAGTGTTTTTAAATGGCTTTAAATTTGTGATTTTGTTGTTTCTTTATTAAGGAAAAGTAAAAAAATATATAACATCAAATAATGTTTAGGCACGCGCATGAGAAATTAGTATCGATCACAAAAGTTTAACTTGGAATAATTGAAAGTCAACTAGTCGACTGGGTCTTGTGTATTGAACTCATTCAAGAAGAACACGAGGGCCCATGGGTCAGTTGGACTCGGGTTGAAAACATAGACAATCTTAATGAAAGCGGCTCGTTTGAAGTGTGTGTAAAAACCTGTAGATCAAAGGCGGTATAACTTATGGCAGCTTTTCATCAACATGCCCTCTAGCCTAAAATTTCAAAACCTATCGAGCTTTCTCCTTCCATTGTCCTATTCCATTTAAATTATAAGAATAAAAATTGCGGCGATTATAATCTTATAACTTTATTATGATCAGCACAACTTCGTAAGGTTACAGCATTAATCCGTATAAATAGCTAAAACGCATTCTATACATCACCGGAACTAAAATCAATATGCTGTAAAATTTTGATCACCACAGCTTTTATAATGCTTTTATGAAACAAATCGCATTATTGAGAGATCATCTGGTAAAATTAATAATAATAATAATAATAATAAGATTTTAGGTAGAATGTGTATGAAATAGTATCTAAAAATGAATACGCCTCGTCAATTCTTTAGAATAAGGAAATTTTAATAATTTTTTTATGAGAAATATAAAACAAACAAAATTTTCGCGGAAACCATTTTTCATAAATATATGTTATTGTAATGACATCGTAAACTTGAGGGAACTGACTGAAAATAAGTCAGAAAAAAATATTTTCAAATACTCGCATTGTGAATTCATCAACATGAGGTCATTTTGAGCTCTACAGTTTTGCAACCAACATGGCGCTTATCAATTCAATGCTTAAAAGCTTTATTATGATCAGATAAATGGCTAATCAGTTCAATAATGGTTTTATGAGAGCCATATAAATAGCTTAATTTTGATGTTTCTCCCGCAAGCCAACCAATTACACGCGTAGGATGAGTTTCTCATTTCTGAGTTCTGAGGACACTTTTTAAATGAAATAAATAAGCGATTGGTTGTGAATGACCCATGAATTTAAGTCGAATTCCGTTGTCTGATGCCATCTTGAAATCCAAGAATTCCAATGAATTTCAACTTACAAGTGACTGCCTGCTTTATCAAACAATACTAAAATAGAAAGTCAACCAGTGTACACTACTTTCGTATTTGTATTTTATTTCCTTTTGATTCGAAATTCCTATACTGTCTTTGAACAGAGACCGAATAAAACTTATACAAAGTGGAGCACACTTAAGATTCTCAAAATCATCAACATTGCACTTTTTTATTAACTACCCAGACCATAATATTTCCGGTATGGACAAAAAAAACACATGGAACTGACAGAATTTATATTTATTTTTAAGCTCCCGTAGGCGGGTCGCGAAATAATTACAGTTTAACGCAGTTAAATTAAATATGATGCAGAATTAGTTCTGGTACTCCATATGTTCTTGCTATCTGATAATAGCTGTCGTCAAGATTTTTCAATAATTTTCACTATTAAACCTAATAAATAACAAAATTTTCACGGACCGAGTTAAATAAAACGCGTGCGCTGTCATGAAGTCAACGCCTACTCCATCTTCAAGATTTCTTAGAGCACCTGTATCCGTGGTCCAAACAGCCGGTTTAGACCCAAATTCCGACCCGAGCAACCGCACTGGTGATCTTTTATACCAGTTTCAACCCAACTTTTTTTAGAGCAGGTATAAGGATTGATCCAAAACTGATGAGATTTGGATCCAATTTGACGCAGTTTTAAACCGTTTCACAGATAATGGTACACGAGTGAGGTTGCCCGTTTTTTCACTGGATTGGATCTTATTTCGTTGGTTCAATTCTTGTATAAATTAGAGCCAAGAATAGATCAGGGATACAGATCTCTTATACTTATACCAGGAAAAAACAAAACTAAACTAGATAAAACAAAATTAAAGATAAAGAGAAAAAAAGAATTAAATAAAAAGTTAAAAACAATAGAAAAAAAACGAAATATCAAAACGAAATTAAACAGGATCTTTTCTAAATAAAGCAATTTGGAATTTGGTGAAACAACTAAGAACAAAAGAAACACTATGTCAAATAAAACAAGAAACAAGACAAAACTAGACACACTAGTTTTGAGAAACCGAGAATTCGGTGAAAATTAAATTTAAAGTGGTAACATGTGTTTTGATCGTCTTAAGTGATTGATTATGATGTCTTTAGTAGTGGATACGCTTTGTATTAATCAATTTTGACCAAAAATTAAATATCATTGATTACTCAACACGAAGGATCGATTTCAGATCAATCTTTTTTCTTTGAAGCAATTTTTAGATTAATTCTTGATGAAAAAGTAGGAGTTCAGCCAATTAAAATGAATTACACATTATTTACGTACACTCAAAATATAAAAAAAAATTGAATGTAAAAAAGAAAACTGCATTTATTTTTTTTCTGCCAATTTTTGATTTTTATATTTTGGTCTTATCACCTTTGATGAACTGAAATTAACGTTTTTGAAAAATATTTTCAAACTTAGACTTTTTAAATGTTTTTCTCGATATTTGTTTTGGTCAGTTAATACTTTCATTTTCATATTTTGCAGAAAAAATATCTGAGACCAGTTAACTTTTAGGCAAAGCTAGAAGAATTTTATTTGCATTTAGACAATACAAAAGGCTGCCCAAATTGGATTGCGCTTGGTACTCTCTAAAATAAACGAATTAAAAAAAATCAGATAAGGTACACCGGGGTAAGTGTGGACGGGTTTTCGAATAGTTAAACTATAATAAATTATCGAAAAATCAGCAGTGGAGCAACTTTGATAAAATTACGTTCAATGTGATGAAGAACATGTTGTTTACAAACGCTGAAGAGATGAGCTCGATAGAAGCAAAGCGAGAAAAGTTACCACGAAAATTATTATGGATTGCTGCTATCTTGTCTAACCCCGCTTTATGGGGTAAGTGTGGACGGTAGATTTTTCCTCTGATTTCTCAAGAAATTTTCAAAAAAATTGTGTTTTCTTGGTTGAATACGTTACTTTATTGTTCGAACCGTTCAAATTTTTTAAAAAGTTCATGATACTATAAATAATGCATCTTTCAATAATATTGTGTGCAATTTATGTTGCAACACACGAGAACCAATTTTATCAAAAACACAGAACAAACAAGTACTTTACCGAGCTTTTAATGATTCGAATGCTTAATATATAGCTAAATAATAGAGTTCATGAAGGATGGAGGACAGAAAATTGATAAAATGTGTAAACATCAACTCTTTTTAAAGCCATCCACACTTACCCCAGGTAGGGGTTGGAGATAAAATTTTAGTTTTTCGTAAATAAACTCTTTTTTCTTCATTTTTAACCGCCGTTCCTTTTCCTAACTGGTTGTTTGGAATGTTAGGATTGTTTCAATGAAGAGTTTTTCATCGAGAGCCAGCTAGTTTAGGAGAAATTTGCAATTGAAAAAAATGCACATCAACTCGACATCGTAGTTGAAAATAGGAAATTCCAAAAAAGTCGCTGTAAACATCCGTTTTTGTCAGAAACGTATCTTTTTCACAGTTATTGTATAGATTACAAGTAAAATGAACATTCTGCATTAAAAATTAGCAAAAATAGTGTACAGTACTGTTTTAAAAGGCATGGTCCACACTTACCCCGCGTCCACACTTACCCCGGTGTACCTTAACCCTAATTTTTTCAAGAACGCTTACATTTACCCACATCTTAATATAATTAAAAAACCAACAAAGTACACTATTTTGGAGCTGTTAAGCAAGCTTTTTACTCACAACACTAACAACAGGGTGTCGTTGAAATTCTTATTTCAATTTTATATTACAAACGTTTCTAAAATCCAAATGACGATTTGACACAATATTTAGCTAAAGTAAGCAGTTCAACGACATTTGCATGTGATTGAATACTTATATCATAACATCTACCATGGAAATACCATGAACAAAGACGTAATAAATACGCTTTTGAACGTACATTTAGGTCCTGGAAATGGTTTCTGGATGATTTATCAAAAAGCGTGATAAAACGAATCAAAAACCGTGATAAAATCGAGTGTGAATTTTACGAGTATTGAAAAAATCGAACAGTGATGAAATCGAAAAATTACTGTAGAACCAAATATCAAACTGGACAAAATCAGTTATCAGTTGATGATAACAAACTGAGAAGACTATACATTAGACTGAGTCGATATGGGGTCATTTTGGAATTTCTCAAACCCTGGGGTCTAAAAAGCTTCGTCTTGGTCTAAAACTCATCCATGATTTTTTGCAAAATTGCAAATGTAACGTTTACATGAGTAAATTTGAACTTTTAGGTTTGTATGGGAAAATTGAATATTTTGTACTAAAAAATCGACACCATTTTTGTTTCGTCTGTGGAACCGAGCCAGCTGATGGTTTTTGTGAAAAATTATTAAATTCCTAAAGGAAATTTTCCGCTGAACAACTTTGTCCAAGACCGTAACTTCGTATCTTATTAAGAAAAAAAGTTATTAGCTGTTTAACAGGGGTATGTCTTTTTGCACTGATAAACATTAAATTCAATTGACCTCTCTGCAGGGTGCCTAGCGAGGTATTGCGTGACGACTTTCCATGCAACACTTCGCGAGGCTCAAGCAGTGATGTCAATTGAATTTACACAGACGAAACAAAGATGGTGTTGATTTTTCAGTACAAAATATGCAATTTTCCCATACATCCCTAAAAGTTAAAATTTACTCATGTAAACATTACTTAAAATTTTGCAAAAAATCATGGATTAGTTTTGGACCAAGACGAAACTTTTTAGACCCCAGGGTTTGAGAGATTCCAAAATGACCCCAAATCGATTCAGTCTACTATACATCGATAGATGTGTTTCTGAGTTAAAGGGAGTACATCTGAGCGATTACATATCATCTTTTTGTTTGTTTGCACTGCAAGTTTTCCCTTGTGGGGCGGACCACGCTTGGCCTAGTAGGCCTAGGGTAAAGGACCCTAAGACAACGGCTTAAGGAAGCTTTTTTCATTATTTCAATAGAATTGCCTTCCACGTTGATTTAAAACTGATGTTTAGTAATTGAACTATATTTCCAATACTGTTTCATGAAACTATGAAGGAAATATATCAATCCATTACGTACTTTTTAGTCAATTTATGATTTATTTTCCTCATTCAAGTTCCTTCATTGTCGTAGGGGAAAAATTCAAATAACGCCCCATGTGGCTAATACGCGCCACCCTTGTTTTGAAGAATCTGAAACATTTGAAGCCTGCAAAATATTACCAATTTGTTCTAAAAGCTGTGATTGTTCATGGCAAGTATGAATTTTTCCTTAAAATGCTCCTGTGTCGTGATAATTTCACAATTTAGGTTTTTCTTCATTTCGATCTAAATTTTAAAACACTTTTAATAAGGTGTCACCAAGCAGAGAAAAACGAATAAGACAATATTTTCTGACACATCGATAGAGGAGAATGTAAACTACGATTTAATGCTAAAAAATTATACCGAACTCGCTATGGTATGCTTTTTATGGGTATGTTTTATCACGGCCCATGCGCTCGTTATAACGCGCCAATCGTAGTAGGCTGAAAATAGCATTAATTTTTCAAAAAGGCCAATTTTCATTGAAAATGAACAAAAAGTCTAAAACCTTATTTTGAGCGTTAATTCAGCTCAAAAAATCTACTAATTTTTTTTTAAATTTTGATTAGTCTATTTTGATTTTATTTTCATTCAAAGTGTCTGTAAGTATTGGTGTGTTTTCAGTCTTCGGCTGCTTTCGGGTGTGTTCGGCTGCTAGGCGCGTATTGAATACACGGCGGCGCGTATTTGCAACACATTTTTGTTCTGTGGCTTTCAATAAGGTTTTAAAAAATCAAGCAACTATAGCAATTAGAGTAATAAAAAATCATAGGCATTTGTAGAAAACAATTTTCTTCAACGATTGCACCCATTTTTAACACAATTTGTACGTGGAATACATAGAAAATCAGCAATTCTCTTAGGTGGCGCATAATAGGGCATGTTCCCCTACTGTGCATCACGTGTGTTCCAGCCTTTTTTCGGTATTCTGCTTTGCGCTATAGGGGAGGAGCGGGCTATATGCGCCTATTAAGCAGAACACTGATTTAATAAAATATCACATCGAATATGTGTACAAAAACTATATACACGAGTGCAGGCATCTGTTTTCTATACATTGGAGTATTTTTTATGAAAAAAATGTCTTCTGTTTCCAAGAAAACGATTTTATTATAAGTGTTGTCTAAAATGCCGAACCTTAAACCGTGCGGGCTAAATGCGCCTATTTATTTTTTGAACAAAATTTTGTTTTTTGGGCAATATTTCCGTATAATTTCATTGAAACTGCTAGAAAGCAATAATTTCCGTAAGACGAAGCTGATGTTTTATAAAAATCTATGTATATTATAATTCTATGGAATAAAGCAAAAGTTTTGGTTGCCATACTATGGAGGCAGTTCATCCATGAGAAAAACTTTATCAAATCTGTTTTTAGATCTTCAATTTTCTCTTAAGATGTTATTCAGAGCTTAGATTTGAAGGTTCAATGATAAAAATCATGTATTTATTCTGTTTAACCTGTTATTTTAGGATGGAGGCATTTTATAAACATGATGGGGGCATACAAAAACACTCTATTATCCACTATATAATCATCATTAAACCTCCACAAAAGCTGAAATATGTTTTATTTCTTAAGTTCATTTGAGTAAGAAACATAAACCATCCTAGTTTTTGTTTCTAGTTTCTTTACGTATAATTTTTAAAAGTCGAAATATTACATCAAAAGATATCAAAACCTTGTATGATTTTTTAAATTTTTAATTCTTTTTTGCCTTATGTCCTAAACGTATCACCCTCAAAATGCAGTGGTCAGATAAGCTGTCCAGTCAGCCATTTCATCAAACAGCCGTAGGGTCATTTAACCCGATAGGCCCATTTAGGAAACCTTTCCCCTACCTTTATTTTGCATACGCTACGATATTCTCGGCATATAAAATAAAAATTTGAGCGAATTCGCCCAACCGCTTTCGAACTAAACACATACAATTTTTACTCGGGCTTGGCTTTATCACTTTTGCGATAGTATAACAATGCTTAGGGGGGGTGGCGTGGGAGCTTTTGACTATTTGGTTAACATATTGCAGTGTTAATTGGTTACGGTTTTCAACCACCGTCTGGTTCACATTTGCGTGAGCCAGAATAAGAATAACTGACAATTTACTTGTTGTTGAACCTTTGAGTTCTCGTTGATACAAACTTTCGGAAATTGTATATGTATGGCAATATTATTCAATAATGACAAATTTGAAATAAAACTATAATCAAATTTTCGCAAAATCCATAGAAAAAAAAGATGTCGTAATTCTACGTAAATTTTGTGGCTGTGTCTAATATACAACCTCTCCAACTTTTTTGTAGAATTAGAAAATTAATTGAGCTTTCGAAATCAAATTTGGCTTCGAAGGGTATTCGAGAAAAAGAAATAAAATATTACCCTACGTTATTATTTTTACTTTTTCGAAAAAATTAAACTGGGCGAGTTTTTAAGTACTCTCAGCACTCCGATGGACCTTGTTGCCTTTGACCTTATGGCAGTGTGATGGCAAACAATCTCCGAGGACTGAAGTTTGAATCTCCAGTATTCGAATTTTAAGTGTATTTTCAGTATATTTGAAAACAAAAATACACAACTATTTAGAGAATCTTACAAACCTCCAAGAACAAGCTTGAAACAAAAAATAATAATTGAAAAAAAAGTTCGAAGTCCCATCAAAACTAAATTTTATTGTTAAGCAACTCACAATGATAACAGTTAAATTGCATAAGAATGGTTAAGAATCCGAAAAACTAAATGTTAACGTTGACCAGCGAACAGTAAAGTTTGCCTAACTGGTCAGACCGAAGTCTAGCAAGCAGGTGCTACAGCTGCAATCGAGTAGATACATAGGAAATAATTCCGCCACCGTTTATCCGGTAAAAGGTTTTTCTTGTTTCCCGAACTGTTGGAGCTGGTTTTTAAATTATTTTTTTTCCTTCTTCATTTTCCCTCTACTGATGATGGTGACATTTAAATAGTTACCGATGAAATGGTGCCTGAATTTATAACATCCTTTGAATATTAAATAAAACGTTACTTACCCACGCACCTCTGCATTATAATTTTTTTTTGAGTTCATTGTTTATATTTTCTTGTCAAGAAAGAGAGGTTTAATGAACAAGCAGGTCAAGTTTTGTTTATAAATAATAACTTTTTTCTGGATAGTTTTATGCTCATATTTTTTTCCAATCATAAATTTCTTTTTATCTATATCCTTTAAATTGAACATATGAGGCTCTCTGTTTTATTTTAAGTGTATCAATTACAAAAAAAGTCGTGTTTGAGTTTTAAAAATTTCCTTACTACCAAAATGAAGCGTTACTCATACGTGTTTCATTAAACATGAGATTTATGTCTTCAAGTTTAATATTGTAGAGCTCTTTGTGAATTCAGCTGTTCCTTTTTGAAAAATTCACTCAATGGAAGAAGTTTGATTTTTCCTTCGTTTCCAAAAATCGTTAGTTTTTAAACAACACTTACGTCGTCCATCTACCTTTTTCGAGAAGGTGTCCGAATCAACAACCCCGAATCGGAATCGAAATCATAAAACCACAATGAAACCGGTAACAAGAAAGGATGCCGGCCCGTGTTCAGTTTCATTCGCTCGCATCGTCGACTAACCTCATCCTGCCATCGTTCGTCGTTCTTCTCCTTCCAGATCGGAAAAAGTCCATTGCCTTGACCATTCACGGGGCCAAAAATTTGATTTACCGGAACCGGAGAAAGCGTTGAATAAGTGATGATGCGATGCGATTTACGTTTCTCATCCTTCCATTCTTTGGTTATTTTTCGGACCTTCATTCTTTTTTTTTTTATTTCTTCTGGGAATCTTCTCCCGAACCAAGAAGGAGGATACTGCGATGTTGCGGATCAGGGTTTTACGGTTTTTCGAGGAGATTGTATTTTCGAAGCTCATCGAACGGGTTGGTGATTTGCATAAACGTATCCTCTGACTTGCTGCCAATCGAACCGGAGCGCTTTGACTGAATGGCTTCAGTTAAATTTTCACTAAATCTTCGCTTGCTAGAATCTTGCTTGAATAAAACCAGTAGCTCAGTTTGGGTTCTGTAAACGTTTCAATATTCCTTTTCATAAACTTTATAGAAGTTTTTATTCAAGTAAATATTCATTGAAACTACTCAACAAACGAAACATTCCAGTGCAACGAAATTTTCTCTCAAGTTTATCACTCCAAGCCACAACTCACCATCTTGATGGGGCAAGTTGTAAATCTGAACTTGAACCGAATGTCATCGTTAACAAATATATGACATAACCTGCTTTTACGACAGGCACCCAACTCCCCCTTGGGATTGGAGACATTCGAAGGCAACGAAACTAATGGTTTCGTGGCATCCGATGACGATGAGAGAGAGGTTCGTTGAATAAACTTCTACCAAACATTAATATAGTTTTTAATAATGAAGCATCAATACGAACCCAGAACGAAAGAGAAAGAAGCGCCGGTGTAGCATATCTTTATTTTATACCTTTACGGCTGCAAAACAGCCGTTCCTGGAATTGAGAACGCTTGCGTTCGAAGTGGGGAAACTCCCGGAAAAGGAGCAGGGGAAAAGGTTATTCCGTCTATTTTTTTCTCTTCCGTCTATTTTTTTCTCTGGTTCCGCTTTCATGTCGTTTGGCCTTGAGTTTAACCCCCCTGGGAGGGGATAGGAGGAACTTATTTAGGTTTCTCCCAACGGTAGTAAAATTCTGCATTAGTTTCCGTTTTGAGCCGTTCTGTTTGCTTTGGTGTCGTAAGAGAGCCAAGAGCTTCAAATTTTTGCTGAACACGCATGATAGGTTGAAAATAGCTGATAATTGTGCTCGTCATAGCATGATAGCTCAAAATCGTTAAAAGAAATTATCGAACTAAACGTTTTGAAGACAGTTTGGAGAGTGGAGTAGTAATTTGCGACTAAAAGAGAATCATGTTAGATAAGAAATCTCTCTATTGAAAATTGTGAAAGAGTTGAATTAAAAATAAAAACATGCTATCGACGAATTTTGAACATAATGTTTTTTTGAATCTATTTCTAACCCCCAATTGGTGTAGTTTTCGTTGCTTAAGAAAGAAATGAATTTTATGTATGTATATTGCCTCCACTTTGGTAAGAAAATGCGCGAAGAAACACACAATGGAGAGATAATTTCAAACATGTTGTTGTAGTATTTGATTACCAATTTTTAGTTTTTATCCGTATCAAATAAAAGTCATGGCACCCAATTTCCAACCACTTCTTTATCTGATTAACGAAAAGCTTGCCAGATTGCCCATTTTTATCCGGCCATGTCCGGATATTTGAACCAAATTTTGAGAAAGGTCTGGTGCGACCTTGTTGCCAGGATTTTGTTAAATAAAAACCGGGATTTAGCCCGGTTTCATTAACTATAAATAATGGCAAAATCAAACGAAAACTTTGATTCGATTATTCAATCATTAATGTTTTGGCGTGTAAAGGATATTTTCGGAAAAAGTTTTGACAAAATAATCATGAACGGATTCTAAAAGCTTAAAATACAGTTCAACATCAACTGATGTGTTTCGATGAAACAAAAAGAATCAGGTACTTTTTCTTCATTTTAGAGAGTTTTTCCTGAATTTCGACCAAATTTAGATTGAAAGTTTTGAAATCAAATTGTCAGTTGCCTAATTAAAATAGCCTGGTTACGTGCGAGAAAAATTCTTGTTTAAGCAATTCTGGAGAAGCATTAATGTTTTGAAAATATTATGAAATGTATATTAAAATGAAGATCATGTAATTAAGAGTAGATAGTAGAATGCATTCAGATAACAAATGTCGAGAAACAGAATGTAGTTTAGAATTTGTATACAAAAATATTTGAAGCATAAAAAATCACGATTTTCATACCGCAAGAATTGTGGTGAGGGGGGTTGTCGCTTTTTTGGAAAATGAGTCTACAATATAAGCTGCACACTGCTACTCTCCCTTGAATTTCACTGAACAAAATCAGATGCATTTCGAAAAATAGAGAAGAGCACAAGAGAAGAATAATGAATTTTTTTTTAACAAATTTTCTCAATATTTAGCAAGCAAGTTTAAAATATTCACAGCAAAAAAATGTTGTTAAAAAGAAAATTTTGGTAATTTATCGTCAGTTTAAAAGCTCTTTTAAAAATTTCTTGTTATTAAATAAATACCTAATAGAGAATTTGAAATCCTTATTTATTATTGAATTTTTGTAACGTATTTGCTTTTTATATTTAAAGTGAAGTTTTATTAGGATATTTTGACCTAATCCTGAATTGATGATTTTCATTCTATGTATTTTGAAAATATTTTTTGAAATACAAGAAAATTTTCAAGAGGAACTTTACGTTGCCCGCCCAAACTTCAGCAAAAGTGGATTTCATGCGACATCAACAGGATGTTGTACATTATGATTGAATTTGTTTTGTGCAATATTCGTAACTTTGTTGAAAAGAAAAATTAGAAAGTAAGAATGCCAATAAATAGAAGAAATATGTAGCGCCTACAGGAAAACTGCTCACTCTAATAGAGAATCCGGTTACACGTTTTATTTCTTACTATAAAGGCAAATTAACACTTGAAGGCCTAATATCTTTTTTTCATTTCTTAAAACGACCAAGATCTGTTAATCCATTAAACATGGTAGAAATTTCTAAAAATCAAAGAAAATTTCAAATCACATGATTCCGTACATGTATAATGTAAGGATTATTTTTGTTTCCTTCTATCTGAGCAAATAAAAAAGACACTCCCTGGTGAAGGCAATAAATGTATAACATCAGCAGGAACAGTATTTCAGGCATTTAAGTGTTATAACCTTTTTCACCTCTATTTGATTTTTTCAAAAAATATCATTCCATTAAAGCTTTAAACTGTAAATCGGTGAAATCGTTTATTTATAAAATCAATTATAATTCTTTTTAAGTTTAATTAGTATAAAATTCAGGTGAAACATTCAGTTAGGCTTCCGCTTTTCCAAATCCGAATTGCCGGGCCTTACGTTTAAACCCTGCCATCAGATTTTGTACAGCCACCTTGTCCATCTTCTTCGCCGCAGAAAGCCAGTTTGCCTTGAACTGCTGCTCGTCCTTAACAGTTTTTTTGGTCTTATTTAGGTTCCGCTTGACAATAGCCCAGTATTTCTCAATTGGGCGGAGCTCTGGCGTGTTGGGAGGGTTCTTGTCCTTGGGAACCACCTGCACGTTGTTGGCGGCGTTCCACTCCATGGCCTTTTTACCGTAATGGCAAGATTCCAAATCTGGCCAAAACAGTACGGAACAACCGTGTTTCATCAGGAAAGGCAGCAGATGTTTATTCAAACACTCTTTCACGTAAATTTCTTGGTTGACAGTCCCGGAAGCTATGAAAATGCTGTTTTTCAAGCCACAGGTACAGACGGCTTGCCAAACCAGATATTTCTTCGCGAACTTTGACGGTTTCATGTGCTTGAAAATATCTGCTACCTTTCCCCATCCTTTTGCCGTATAAAACTCCTGTCATGGAAGCTGCTTGTAGTCGGCTTTGACGTAGGTTTCGTCTTCCATTACCACGCAGTCAAACTTCGTCAGCATCGTCGTGTACAGCCTCCGGGATCGCGCTTTGGCCGTTCGTCGTATTTTGTTTATCATCGCGATTTGGAGTCACTACCTCCTTGTAAACCGATAGTCCGGCTC